>NC_080175.1:79578521-79726021 GCF_950295315.1 Erinaceus europaeus
GGGTTCAAGCCTCTGGTCCCCACCTGCAGGGGTGAAGCTTCATGAGAAGTGAAGCAGTGCTGTAGGTCTTTCTGTCTCTCCCTCTCCATTTTTTCTGTTTCTATCCTAAAGATAAGTAAACAAATACATAAACAAATAGAAAATGGAGGCATTATAGGACAGAAAAGGGTGACATTTAAAGCCAATCTCAAGAGTCGGGCGGTAGCGCAGTGGGTTAAGTGCACATGGTGCAAAGCACAAGGACTGGTGTAAGGATCCTGATTCGAGCCCCCGGCTCCCCACCTGCAGGGGAGTCGCTTCACAAGCGGTGGAGCAGGTCTGCAGGTGTCTGTCTTTCTCTCCCTCTCTCTGTCTTCCTCTCCTCTCTCCATTTCTCTCTGTCCTATCCAACAACAGTGACATCAATAACAACAATAAAAATAAAAGCCAATTGCAGATGGTATTAGAATGCAGCACTGGCTTCAGGGAACACAGGCATCACTAGTGCAAGGTCCCAGAAGGAAAAGAGAGGTAAGTGTGGAGTTTTCTAGGTCTTTTATTTTCCCTAAACAATTTTATTTTATTTATTTATTTATTTATTTTAAATTGCCACCAAGCTTATTGCTAAGTGTCCACGTGACAAACCCACTACTCCCAGTGGCTGTTGCCCTCCACCTTTTAAAAAATATATATTTATTCCCTTTTGTTGCTCTTGTTCTATTTTTGTAGTTATTATTGTTATTGATGTCATCATTGTTGGATAGGACAGAGAGAAATGGAGAGAGGAGAGGAAGACAGAGAGGGGGAGAGAAAGACAGACACCTACAGACCTGCTTCACCTGTGAATCGACTCCCCTGCAGGTGGGGAGCCGGGGGCTCGAACCAGGATCCTTATGCTGGTCCTTGCACTTTACACCACATGCGCTTAACCCACTGCGCTACCGCCCGAATCCCCGACTTCCGCCCTTTTATCCTTCTTTCTTTTATTTGACAGGACAGAGAGAAATTGAAAAGGGAGGGGAGATAGAGAGGGAGAGAGTGGGGCTGGGGGGGGGGGTTTACACACCTGGTTAAGTGTACACATTCCAGTGTGAAAGGGCCTGGGTGTAGGCCCCTGGTCCCACCTGCAGGGAGGAAGCTTCACAAGCGGTGAAGCAGGTCTGCAGGTGTATCTCCATCTTTTTTCCTTCCTATCTCTCTCTCTCCCCTCTAAATTTCTTTCTTTCCTACCAAATAAAGTGCATTAAAAAGTAAAAATTAAGGGGCCTGGTGGTAGCGCGTCTGGTTGAGTGCACATGATACAATGCACAAAGACTCAGGTTCGAGCCCCCCATTCCCACCTGCAAGGGGAAAGCTTTGCAAATGGTGGAGCATTATTGCAGGTGTCCTCTGTCTTTCTCCCACTCTATCACCCCCTATCCACTTGATTTCTGGCTGTCTCTGTCTAATTAATAAATAAAGATAATAAAAATAAAAAAGTAAAAATTATATTCCAGATGCTTCCATGATGCCAACCGGACTTCCCTGGGCAGATGACCCCACCAATGTGTCCTGGAGCCCCACTTCCCCAGAGCCCTGCCCCACTAGGGAAAGAGAGAGACAGGCTGGGATTATGGATCGACCTACCAATGCCCATGTTCAGCCGGGAAACAATTACAGAAGCCAGACCTTCCAACTTCTGCACCCCATAATGTCCCTTGATCCATACTCCCAGAGGGATAAAGAATAGGAAAGCTATCAGGGGAGGAGAGGGGATACAGAGTTCTGATGGTGGGAATTGTGTGAAGTTGTACCCCTCTTATCCTATGGTTTTGTCAGTATTTCTTTGTTATAAATAAAAATTAAAAGAAATCATAGAGAGAGAGAGAGAGAGAGAGAGCAAGAGACCTGCAGCCCCGCTTTATCAGTTGTGAAACTTCCTCCCTGCAGATAGGGACCAGGGTTTGAACTTGGTCTTTGTGCATGCTAATGTGTGCTCAACCAGGTGTGTCACTGAAGCCCGCTGAACAGTTTTTTTTTTTGCCTCCAAGGTTATCGCTGGGGCTTGGTGCCTGCACTACGAATCCATTGCTCCTGGAGGCTATTTTTTCCCTTTTGTTGCCCTTATTTATCATCATCGTTGTTATTGCTGTTATTGCTGTTGAATAGGACAGAGAAAATGAAAAGAGAGGAGGGGAAGACAGAGAGGGGGAGAGAAAGACAGACACCTGCAGGCTTGCTTCACCGTCTGTGAATTGACTCCCCTGCAGGTGGGGAGCTGGAGGCTTGAACCGGGATCCTTACACGGGTCCTTGTACTTTGCTCCGTGTGCGCTTAACATGGTGTGTTACCACCCAGTCCCAACAGTTTTTTGTAACTTATTATCATTACTTATGTATTGATAGAGACAGCCAGAAATTGAGAGGGAAGGTGGAGATAGAGAGGGAGAGAGAGAGACACCTGCAGCCCTGCTTCACCACTCGCAAAGCTTTCTTCTTGCAAGTGGGACCCTCTTCCTTCTCCTACTTTTTTCCCAGGAGCACTATTCAGCAGTGGCTTATGGTGGTGCAGAGAATTGAACCCAAGACATTAGAACCTCAATTGTAAAAGTTTTTTGCAGTAACATGTGCACTCAACCAGGTGTGCCACCACCCAGCCCCCCCAACAGTTTTACTAAGATATTTATACCTTTAAATCTTTATTGAAGTGTAATTGTAGTTGGTATTCACTAAACTTGATATTTGTAACGTACACTTTAGTAAGTTTGAACATCTACGCACGCTTGGAAGACCTTTGACACACTCAGATAATGAATATATTCACCCTCCACAGCTCCCCCATGTTCCTTTGTAATTACTCTCCTCCCCTCTGCACTTACGCACTCAGGGATCTGATTTCTGTCACTACAGAGAGACTTAAATAATCTAATACCTTTTTTTTGGGGACACTATAGTTTCTTTGCTGTGACTTTGTGCCTGCAGGGGTGCATTACTTCTGGAGGACTGTATTTATTTATTTGTTTGTTTATAGAAGGTGAGGGACAGGGAGGAAGAGAGAAAGAGAAATGAGAAACAAAGAGAGAGAGCACCATCCCACGGCTTGTGAAGCTTTCCTTTAGCTTCCATGTAGTGGCTGAGGGTTCGAACCTTGTAGCCCCCTTAGTGTCTTACTTTAAAAAAAATTTTTTTTAATATTTATTTTCCCTTTTGTTGCCCCTATTGTTTTTCATTGTTGTTGTAGTTATTATTGTTGTTGTTACTGATGTCGTAGTTGGATAGGACAGAGAGAAATGGAGAGAGAAAGGGAAGACAGAGAGGGGGAGAGAAAGACAGACACCTGCAGACCTGCTTCACTGCTTGTGAACCGACTCCCCTGCAGGTGGGGAGCCGGGTGCTCCAACCTGGATCTTTATGCGGATCCTTCAGCTTTGCGTCACGTAGGCTTAACCCGCTGCGCTACTGCCCGACACCCAGTGTCTTATTTTTAAATGTAAATTTTAAATTTCTTTATTTTTCTTTCCCTTTTGTTGCCCTTGTTTTTTTTTTAATTGTTGTAGTAGTTATTATTGTTGTTGATGTCGTCGTTGTTAGGACAGAGACAAATGGAGAGAGGAGGAGAAGTCAGAGAGAAGGAGAGAAAGATAGACACCAGCAGACCCACTTCACCACCTGTGAAGCGACTCCCCTGAAGGTGGGGAGCAGGAATCCCGAACTGGAATCCCGAACCGGAACTCTTACACTGGTCCTTGTGCTTTGCACCACATAAGCCACAGTGCTACCGCCCACTCCCAATGTAAATTTTTAATTGGCCTAAAGGGTGGCACAGTGGATAAAAGCATTTGATTCTCAAGCACGAGGCTCCTAGTTTCCTCCTCCTCCTCCTCCTCCACCTTCTCTTCCTCCTTCTATTCCCCCCCCCCCCCCCAGGAGCACTGTTCAGCTCTGGCTTATGGTGGTGTGTGGAACTAAACTGAGAATTTAGAATCTCAGTTGTAAAAGTCTTTTGCAGAACCATTATGCTATCTCCCTGCCCTAGAGATTCTGAGTTCTGTCTCTGGCATCATGTGTACATGAATGATGTTCTGGTTTTCTCTTACACTAATAAATAAATGAACTACATACACACACATACACTAGGAAAACAAAATTCTTACAAATTTCTTACATACACACATATGTGCATAATATTTATTTATTTATTTATTTATTTATTTATTTATTTATTTATGTGTTTTTACCAGAGGGCTGCTCAGCTCTGTCTTTTGGAGGTGCTAGAAACTTCTGGTGTCTCAGGTAGGAAGGTCTGTTGCATGAACTGCTGTGCTATTCCCCCCGCCCTCTTTAAGGATTTTGTAGATCCACTGTGTGCTGCAGTAAGGGGCAGGGCAGATGTTGGCAGCTGGCTACCCCAACACTCTGCAGAGCTGGCTCTGGGCTCAGGTGGGATTTCTGCTGGAGGGAACACCAGGCCCAGGAGACCATTAAGAGACATGTGCTGTCCAAGCAGGTGGTGACAAGGGCTGTGAGCTGTCACAGCAGGGGGAGCTGGAGAGGTGGTTCCACTTCCACGGAAGGTGAGGGCTGGCAAATGGCAGGTGTGGCTGGCATGTCTGCAAAGAACCCCAGGTTAGGTGGCCAGGTTCCCAGAAAAATGTGAGAAGAGAGACAGAGTGGCAGATGCTGTTGGAAATTTATCTTCCATCCTGCATACTCAGGCTCCACAGCCCCACCCAACATGTTTCCAGTGGCGACAGCTCACCTTTCTCCAACACATCTTGTCTTGTCAAGTCTTTGCTACAAGGTATCTTTCAGCCTGAAAGGCTCTACCACCTACCAAGCAACGAGAACACACCTACTGTCTGCCTAAGGAACGCCAATGTGCTCATCCAAAGAGGTCCATATACCCTTATGGTCATCACAGACCTACTTGTGATAGTCACGGTTTGGAAGCAACCCAGCTGTCCTACAGCTGAGTGGGGCAGGAAGTTGTGATTAACATACACAATGGGATACTCCTCACCTGCGAAAACAAACAAACAAAACTATAACACCTCCTTTTTTCCCCACAAAGATGGAACTGGAGCAAATCACATTAAGTGAGATAAGCAAGATGGAGAAGGATGAAGACTAGATAACCTCATGTAAGATTTAAGAAGCAAAAGGGAAAAAACATCATGAGACATCAATAACCTTTGGTCTCTTCAGCAGATTCAAGGAAAGAACCCTAAACCTCACTGTTCTTTCTGGCCGTCTCCTGAAACTCCAGGTGTGAAATCTGCCGCCTCCCAAGCCCCCAACCAGTCTCCTCCTCTCACCAGTCCGGCATTTTCTTCTCCAGAGTGTGTGTTAGAACCTGTTACTTATTTTTTTTTAACATTTTATTTATTTATGGAAAGATAGGAGGAGAGAAAAAGAAAGAAAGAACCAGACATCACTCTGGCACATGTGCTGCCGGGGATCGAACTCGGAACCTCATGCTTGAGAGTTCAAAGCTTTACCACCGTGCCACCTCCCAGACCACAGAACCTGATATGTTTTGTGCTTCTGACATTGTCTCTCTTGTCTGCTCCCTCAGTCAGGATGGAAGCCCCACCAAAACAAGGCATCTGCCCCTTCTCCTGCCATTGAGAAGGTCTGAGCTCAGGTGGGCGGGGGAGATATACTAACAGTTATATGCAAGAAGACTCCTGCCTGAGACTCTGAGGTCCCCAAGTTCAGTCCCCACCACATCATCAGCCATGATTGAGCAGTGTTCTGGTTAAAACGGTCTGAGCTCAGTCTGTGTTTGTTGTACGATAGTTCTCTCATTCACACATTTCTGAGTTGCCCACTGTTTTCCCAATGCACTTTCATTACTTTTGTCATGTGATAAAAGCAATATTGTTTCTTCTCCCGTGGAAACAGCACCACGTAGTGACACTTCAGCTATGATAGCTGAGAATGAAACTCTTTAATAATGAAGTGGATGTGTCATGACGTCTTGAAAATACTGGAGAATTCCGCTGCTATGAGTCATGTCTGCCTGGCTGGATTCTTGCTGGCTGGGCAAGGACACAGATGTGCAAGGGAGCTGCCAGTTGTCACAGGGTCACCAGAGGCAAGCAGGGCTGGCCTGTGCAAATTTGCACCCCAGAAGGCTAGTGGGAAGCCTATAGCCCTCCTCCCAGCCTCTGTTCAGCTGTGGGCATTTAGCTGTGGGCAGTGTTTGTGTGTGGAGGTGTGTTTGCCAGCTGTGTTGGTGAAAGTCAGCCTGAATTGGGTCTCCAGGGTCATATTTCTAAGGGAAAGATGCTGGGAAGAGGAGTGGGGGCTGGTGACTGCCAGCTGTTGAAACTTCTAGGGAGAGTGAGGTATTTTTCACCCTGGACTCTGTCCCACTAAATGGACCTGGCAGCCCTCCTTTCCCCTGTTCTTTTCTTGCTGCCCCTGGCTCCCTGGGTCTGTTTTCTTTTTCTTTTAAAATGTTATTAATTATTATTATTATTGTAATTCTACCAGGAGCTCTGCTTTCATGACAGATCCACTTCTGGTGCTCTGTCTCCAGCATCATCTTCATCAATAACAACAACAGAATGGCCACTAGAATGCCTTATGTTGGGAGCACAACAGTGGACATAGCTGTGCCTTAGCTCTTCAATCCAGTGGCAGGCTCAAGGGTATGGCAAGAAATATAAGTAAATAACATTTAAAAACCAATAATGGCTCAATGATAAGAGTGTGTCAAGAAAAGAGATCGCCATTAACCGAATCTGCAATATTGTGACAGTCACTGAAAACTGTGGATGGGGCAGGAAAGATAGCATAATGGTGATGCAACAAGATTCTCAGGCCTGAGACAGTGAGGTCCCAGGTTCAGTCCCCAGCACCACAATCAGGCAGAGATGAGCAGTATTTTGGTCAAAATAGAAATAAAAAATAAAAACAAGCTGTGGATGGGAGTACAGAGTAGGGTCTCTTGGGTGGAAAAGGCTGCCTGAGGCTGGGGTGTGTGATTGCGCACCTGGTTGAGCACACATGTTACAGTGCACAAGAACCTGGGTTCAAGCACCACCACCGGCCCTTGTATGCTCTTCTTTTTATCCAACCCATCTTCCTCCTTCCTGATTTAATATGGGTTAACAATATTACAAGATTTTAGGAGCACAGTTTCACACCTATGTGTGTATCTGACTCAGCACTACCACTAGAGTCCTACTGCCACCACCCCAAAGAAACCCTTCTACCTGCCCTCCACCCCGCCTGCTTGCTCCTCTGCCATTGTTTTACAGCGTATAAGATTCAGATTGGCTATTATTATTTTGGCAATTTTGATTGTGATGATTATATTCCACATGTGAGTAGAACCATCCAGTGGCTCTGTTTTGCTTCCCTACTTATTTAACTTAGCATATATATATGCTAAGTTAATATATATATATATATATATATATATATATATATATATATATATAATTTGCCTCTAGGGTTATCGCTGGGGCTCGGTGCCTGCACCATGAATCCACTGCTCCTGGAGACATTTTTTTTTCCTCCTTTTGTTACCTTTTTTAAAAAAAATGTTGTTATGGTTATTATTATTGTTGTTGTTATTGATGTCATTGTTGGATAGGACAGAGAAATGGAGAGAGGAGGGGAAGACAGAGAGGGGGAGAGAAAGATAGACACCTGCAGACCTGCTTCATCACTTGTGAAGGCCTTCCCCCCCCACCCCCCTGCCCACGGGTGGAGCGCTGGGGGCGGGAACCGGGATCTTTACGCTGGTCCTTGGCTTTGCGCCATGTACGCTTAACCCACTGCACTACTACCTGACCCCTAACTTAGCATAATTACCTTGAGTTCTGTCTACTATGTCCCAACTGATTTTTGGTTCCACTTAATGTACAGAACTGAATTTAAGTTGGTGATAGGGGAGCTGGGGCATATGTGTGTGTGTATAAAAAAAAAAAAATATATATATATATATATATATATATATATATATCTTCCCATAGCCCTCACTATTCCCGGAGCGCCCCCTACAGGCAAAGCACCAAACAGCACTCTTAGCAGGCGCCAACTGATTGTATTTCTATTATAACCCAGAACAAACACAATTGCTAGTCCTGTTTTTCCGTCGAGGAAGGAGAAGCCCATTTAAGTACCATGACAGGGACAGAAGCTGGATGTACCCCTGGGATTGGCAGGGTCTCGTGCAGGTAAGGTTGTTGAGGCTGATCTTCATGCTCAAGGGTCTGGTGCTTAGTGGGGCTGGAGACAGCTGCCTTCACCAGTTGAGCAGGGGCTTTGGTCTTCCACCACCTGAAAGTTCTACTCTGGGTCCAGGGAGACTGTATAAAGGGAGGGTCTAACTGGGGTGACTTTCCCACAGGCCAGACTTCTTCTTTTTCTCCTCCTCCTCCTCCTCCTCCTCCTCCTCCTCCTCCCCCTCCTCCCCCTCCTCCCCCTCCTCCCCCTCCTCCCCCTTCTCCCCCTCCTCCTCCCCCTCCTCCCCCTCCTCCTCCTCCCCTTCCTCCTCCCCCTCCCCTTCCTCCTCCCCCTCCTCCTCCCCTTCCTCCTCCCCCTCCTCCCCCTCCTCCTCCCCCTCCTCCCCCTCCTCCTCCTCCCCCCCCTCCTCCTCCCCCTCCTCCCCCTCCTCCCCCTCCTCCTCCCCCTCCTCCCCCTCCTCCTCCTCCCCCTCCTCCTCCCCCTCCTTCTCCCCCTCCTCCTTCTTCTTTTTTTTAACTGGACCACTGTTCAGTTCTGGCTTATGGTGGTGCAGGGAATTGAACCTGGTGTTGTGGGATTTAGAGACAGGACCCTGAGGCCACTGAGCAGGAAGCAGTGTTTATGGTTTGTCACAAAGGTTCAGTGGATTCTATATCCAAAGTCTGAACCTCCAATATGGAGGGGGTGGGCTTCTTGTTTTATGTAATAGGCGCTTCCTCAAAGTTACAAACTTATACATTTGTCTCTGTAAAAAGCATACTACATTTTGATTGGCTCACAAACACAAGGTAGCAGCATAAGCAGGAAAGGGGAAACAACCCGCCATAGCAGTTAAATGTGACTTTATTAGCTGCCCAGGAAAGTCCCAGCTCAATTTCTGTTTCTAGCTGCACTTCTAGCTGCAGGAAGGATAGTTGGTTATGCAAAAGACACTCATGCCTGAGGCTCTGAGGTCCAAGGTTCAATCCCCTGCACCACCGTAAACCAGAGCTGAGCTGTGTGCCTTGTTCTCTCTCTCTCTCATTAAAATTAAACAAATAAAATGAAAAAAAGGATAGTTAGCCTCAGGCATGGGAGTCTTTTTGCATAACCATTATGCTAACTCTTCTACGTCCCCGCCCCCACCCCAGGAAGCCTGGGGACTGCAAAGGAGGTGGGGCTCTGCTGGACGCCGGTGGGAAAATCCTAGGCCCTTTGTAGGCTTATCCGAGCCGCTGCAGTTCCCACTTACCGACATTAGGAGGAGGTGCTCCTCTGGGAACTGATGGATCCCAGTCCCTAAACAGACAGGATGTTGGGACGAGCTGGCTGTCATTCTCTGGAGCTGGCCTGCTGGTGGGGCTGGGCCTGCAGCCTGTGGCTTCCCCTCCCCAGGAGCGGAAAATGCCAGTTGGAGGGAATATATGGATTCCACCTGGGTTATGCCAGTGAAGAGATTTTCTTCCCCCAGGAGAATGATTAGAGAATCTCTAAGTACTTAGTACTATCAATAGCCAGAACTGAGCTAAAGCCAAAGATTGCTATGATATATATATATATGCTATGATATGATATATATATATACCATATATATATTCAGAAAAATCTTAGAAGTAACCACCAGCCTTTATGCTTAAACTAGGAAAATGTTAAATTTCACCCATCTTTTAAAAAATATTATTTATTTATTTAATTACTTTTTAATGAGAGAGATATGTAGAGAAACACACAGAAGGAAAGACCAGAGCATTGCTCAGCTCTGGGTGATGGTGGTGCTGGGACCTCGGAGCTTCAGGCATGAAAGTCTTTATATACTGATATAGCCATTATACTACTTTCCCAGCTCAGGCATGGATGTCTTTTGCATAACCATTATACTGTCTCCCCAGCAAATTTCATCTGTCTTTAACTTAAGGTTCAGAATAGAGTTTGAAGTTGCAGACATAGTTTGCATGCCTCATATGTGTGGGACCATGGGGTCAGTCCTCAGCACTGCATGTGATGGAGTGCTGCTCTGGTTTCTTACTCCTTACCATTAAATATAAATAAAGAAAATATTTAAAAAAAAAAAAGAAAATATTCACCAAAGAGATTCAACAGACATATGAAAAAATGCTCCAAGTCATTATCAGAGAAAGACAACAATGATGGAGTCAGGCAGTGGGTTAAGGTTAACTAAGCGCAGTGGGTTAAGTGCACATGGCGCAAAGCATAAGGATCCTGGTTTGAGCCCCCGGCTCCCCACCTGCAGGGGAGTTGCTTCACAAGCGATGAAGCAGGTCTGCAGGTGTTTACCTTTCTCTCCTGCTCTCTGTCTTCCCCCTCTCTCTCCATTTCTCTCTGTCCTATCTAACAATAACAATAATAACTACAACAATAAAAAAACAAGGTCAGTGTTCCGGGAGATGGTGCAGTGGCTAAGGCACTAGATTCTCAAGCATGAGGTCTTGAGTTCAATCCCCAGCAGCACATATACCACAGTGATGTCTGGTTCTTCCTCTCTCTCTCCTAGCTTTCTCATTAATAAATAAATAAAATCTTAAAAAAAAAAAAACAAGGGCAACAAAAGGGAATGAATAAATAAATATATTTTTTAAAAAGACAACAATGAGATACCTCTTCACTCCTATAAGAATGTTATGAATCAGAAAAAGTAGCAACAACAATTGCTGAAGAGGTTGTTAGGGCAAAGAAATACTCCTGCATTGCTGGTGGGGATGTAAATTGGTCCAGCCCCTGTGGAGAGGATTCTGGAGAACTCTCAGAAGGCTAGAAGTAGACCTTCTCTATGACCCTACAATTCCTCTCCTGGGGATATATCCTAAGGAGTCAAACACTCATCCAAAAAGATCTGTATATACCTATGTTCATAGCAGCACAATTTGTAATAGCTACAACCTAGAAGCAATCTAGGTGTCCAACAAAAGATGAGTGGCTGATAATATATATATGTATGTGTATGTGTATGTGTATATGTATCACAGCTATTAAGAATGATTCAGGGAGCCGGGTGGTGGCACAACAGGTTAAGCACATATAGCGGAAAGCACACGGACTGGCATCAGGATCCCGGTTCGAGTTCCAGGCTCCCCACCTGCAGGAGAGTTGCTTCACCGGTGGTGAAGCAGGTCTGCAGGTGTCTATCTTTCTCTCCCCCTCTGTCTTCTCCTTGTCCCCTGTCTCTCTCTCCCTCTCTGTCTCCCCTTGCCCTCTTCAAAGCCCCAGTTCCCACTTGTAGAGGGAGAAAGCTTCATAAGCAGTGAGCTTAACCAGGTGCATTACCATCCAGCCCCTTCACTCAACTTGTTACTTCAAAAATGCTGAAGCTCACAAGTGGTGAAGCAAGTCTGTAGGTGTCTTTCCTCCTCTCTGTCTTCCCCTCCTCTCTTGATTTCTCTCTGTGCTATCCAACAACAATAATAAAAACAATAAGGGCAACAAAAGGGAAAAAATAGCCTCTAGGAGCAGTGGATTTGTTGTGTAGGCACTGAGCCCCAGCAATAACCCTGGAGGGAAAAAAAAATGCTGAAGCTCACATGTAAGTGGAAAGAAACCAGATGCCTCTTGATTAGCCAATGGGTTACAGCCAGATGAGTTTATCATAAACTGAAGATAGAACTAGTCAAAAAATACATCTAAGACATCCTCCCTCCCACGTGTCACAGATCGACCCTGTTACCTTAAACATGTACAGGATATTCCCACTAGCCACAGCCTGGAAATTGCTCATCTCAAGAATGATTGTCACCCTTTCACCAGAGGCAGGAAGCACAGATAGGCATTTTTGCAGGCACGATGGGATGGTAAAGCACACAACAGGGTCCCCGGGACAGGCTGCCACACAGCTAGCTCAGAGCCTCAACTTCCCACTGGTTCTAATGCGTTGGTTGGGAGCTGAGCTCTCTGCCACTTCCCAGTATCATAAGAGAACATTGTCCCACACACCACTGTCTCCAAAATAGAAAAACTCTTCAGTCTGAAATACAATAGATACTGATGGCACATCACTTTTGACTCACAGAACCCCCCAAACAACAACAACAAACAAACAAATAACTGTAAAGCAAAGATCATAAACAAGGGCATCCATAGTGTCATGAATACATGGTGTCCTCTCCCCAACCACCCACCATTAGCATTTTGGCTGCATTTGCTTTAGTTCTCTATTTTATAGACCTTTTTTTTTTTTTTTTTCTGAATCATTTGAGTGTAACTGCAGATTCTATGATACTCCCTTTCCAAATATTGATTTCCTTTGAGAATAAGGACATCTTCCTACATACCATAAGATCACTCCCACACCCAAACACTTGGTTAATTCAATAGTGACTTTTTAAATTGCCACCAGGGTTATTGATGCCTGCACTATGAATCCACTGCTTCTCTCAGCCATTTTTTCCCCTCCCTTCCTTCCTTCTTCCCTTCTTTCCTTCCTTCCTTCCTTCCTTTCTTATTAGACAGAGAGAAATTGAGATGGGATGGAGAAAGATAGACACCTGCCATGAAGCTTCCCCTCCTAGAGACAGGAAGTGGGGGCTGGAACCTGGGCCCTTGAACCTGATAATATATGTGCTTAACCAGGTGCACCACCACTCATTCCCCAAGTAGTGACTTCTAAAACGCAGTTTACATTTTAATCATCCTCTCTATGTACGCAAACTTTAGTAGCATTTTCTAGTGACCTGGGAGGTGGTTCAATGGTTAAGCTCTAGATTTGCAAGCATGTGGTCCTGAGTTTGATCCCTGGCACTGATATGCCAGAGTCTGCTATAGTTAATCTCTTTTTCTCTCAATAAATAAAATAAACTAAAAAAAAAAGTTGGGAGTCGGGCTGTAGCGCAGCGGGTTAAGCGCAGGTGGCGCAAAGCACAAGGACCGGCAATGGGGATCCCGGTTCAAACCCCGGCTCCCCACCTGCAGGGAAGTCACTTCACAGGCGGTGAAGCAGGTCTGCAGGTGTCTATCTTTCTCTCCCCCTCTCTGTCTTCCCCTCCTCTCTCCATTTCTCTCTGTCCTATCCAACAATGATGACGACAACAATAATAATAACTACAACAATAAAACAACAAGGGCAACAAAAAGGGAATAAAAAAAAAGAATAAAAAAATTAAAAAAAAAAGTTATAGGGCTAGCAAGATAGCTTACCTGGGAGGGTACTCACTTTGCAAAGGTTCAAGGTTAGTTCCACTGCACTGGAGGAAACTTCTATGCAATGGTTTTTAAAATATTTTACTTATTCATTTGTATTTTTTATTTGTGATTATAGTGGGTTACAAGATGGTAAGATTATAGGGTATAGTCCCTCACGCCACACCACACAGAGTTCTGTGTACTCACTCTCCCACCAAGATAAGCAATTTGCTTGCTCCTTTTTTTTTGAAGTTCCTGTGTATCACTTACCATCTTGTAACTCACTATAATTGCAAATAAAAAATGCAAATGAATAAGCAAAATATTTTAAAAACCATTGCATAGAAGTTTCCTCCAGTGCGGTGGAACTAACCTTGAACCTTTGCAAAGTGAGACCCTCCGGTCTTTCAGCTCTTATTTCACTAAGCATAGTCACCTCCAATTCCATCCTTTTTGTCCCAAAGAACAGAATACCACCGCTTTTTGACTACAGAGTAGTATTCTGTGGAATATATATCCCATGACTTCTGTAGCCAGTCAGCTGTCACGCATGTAGGCTGCTTCCACTCTTTCACCACTGTGAATGATGCAGCTATGAATATGGGAGCGCACATGACCCTTTGCATAAGTGTTTGTGTGTCCTCTAGGTAAATGTCTAAGAGTGGTGTTGCTGGAGTATATGGCCATTTATTTGCTTAAGGACTCTCCGTAGTCTTCCATAGTGCTGCACCAGCTTGCATCCTCACCAGCTGTGAGTTGCTTTTTCTCCACAACCTCTCCAACACTGGTTGTTTCCTGTTTTGCTGATGTAGGCATGAGATAGGTTTCTCAGTGTAATGTTTCAGTTTTTTAAAAAATATTTATTTATTTATTTATTTATTCCCTTTTTGTTGCTCTTGTGTTTTATTATTGTAGTTAGTATTGTTGCCTGCTTTTGTTGTTGGATAGGACAGAGAGAAATGGAGAGAGGAGGGGAAGACAGAGAGGAGGAGAGAAAGATAGACACTTGCAGACCTGCTTCACGGCCTGTGAAGCGACTCCCCTGCAGGTGGGGAGCCGGGGGCTCAAACCGGGATCCTTATGCCGGTCCTTGCGCTTTGTGCCACGTGCGCTTAACCCTCTGCACTACCGTCCGACTCCCCTCAGTGTAATTTTTAAATTATCTCTATTTATTTATTTATTTATTGGATAGAGGCAGCCAGAAACCTAGAGGAAGGGGGAAGTAGAGAGGGGGGCCATAGAGACACCTGCAGTCCTTTTCACCACTTGTGAAGCTTTCCTCCTATAGATGGGGACCACGGACTTGAACCCAGGTCCTTGCGTACTATAATATGTGTGTTCAACCAGGTGCACCACCACTTGAACCTAGGTCCTTGCGTACTGTAATATGTGTGTTCAGCCAGGTGCACCACCACTCGGGCTCTCTCAGTGTAGTTTTAATTTGCATTTCTCTAATGATAAGGAAGTGGAGCATTTCTTCATATGCCTGTAGGCCATGTGTATCTGTTCTTTGAAGAATTTCTTGTTCGGTTTTTTGGCCCACTTTTAAATTAGGTTACTAGTATTTTTTCTTTATGTTAAGCTGTATTAGTTCTTTATCGATGTTTGATATTGATCATTTATCTGATGTGTGATGTGTAAATATCTTTTCTCAGTTACTGAGTTGCCTGGTTATCCTCAGATAGTTTGCTTTCAATAAATAAAAGCCTTTTAGTTTGATATAGTCCCATTTATTTACCCTTGATTTCCTTTCTCATGCCCAGGGACCCAAATCTCCAAATATGTCTTGGATATTAAGATACTGAAGTGTTTTGCTGATATTTTCTACTATATATTTTAGAGTTTGTGATCTAATGTTCAGATTTTTTTAAATCCAGTTTGGCCTAATTTTGATGCATGGTGTTAGGAGTTGATCTAGCTTTATGGCTCTCCAATTGTTCCAGCACTATTTGTTGAAGATGCTGTCTGTTCCTTATTGAATGGTTTCAACCCCTTTATGAAATGTTAGGTGCTTAGACATGTGTGGGCTTACAGTTCTGTCACATTGATCGCAGTGTCCATTTTTATTCCAGTACCATGCTGTTTTAATTACTACTGCTTGTAATATAAACTGAAGCTGGTTTCATAAAAATTATGCCTCCATTTTTATTCTTTTTCTCAAAAGTGTTTTTGCTATTTGTGGTTCAATACATATTTTTGGACAAGTTTTTTGATTTCCTTGAAAAACGCCATTGGGATTTTGATAGGGATTGCACTGCAACTATCTGTTGCTTTTGGTAGAATGGCTATTTTTCTTTCTTTTTTTTTTTTTTGCCTTCAGGGTTATTGCTGGGGCTCAGTGCCTGCACCATGAATCCACTGCTCCTGGAGGCCATTCCCCCCCTTTTGTTGCCCTTGTTGTAGCCTTGTTGTGGTTATTACTGTTATTGTTGATGTCATTCATTATTGGGTAGGACAGAGAGAAATGGAGAGAGGAGGGGAAGACAGAGAGGGGGAGAGAAAGACAGACACCTGCAGACCTGCTTCACCGCCTGTGAAGCGACTCCCCTGCAGGTGGGGAACCTGAGGCTCAAAGAGGGATCCTTATGCTAGTCCTTGCACTTTGCACCATGTATGCTTAACCCGCTGTGCTACCACCCGACTCCCTATTATTAATATTTTTTAAATTTTTATTTATTTGTTACTGGATAGAGACAGAGAGAAATTGAGAGAGGAGGGAGACAGAGACAGAGAGATACCTGCAGCTTTACTTCACCATTCCTGAAGCTTTCCTCCTGTATGTGGGGACCAGGGGCTTGAACCTGGGTCCTTGCGCTCTGTAATGTGTGCACTTAGCCAGGTGCACCACTGCCTGGCTCCTTCTTCTCTCTAACTGCACTTCTCTACCACATCTAACTCATAACTTAGTAAAAGAAGACTGGGAACTGCATACCCATCATGAATGCAGTTTTGTCTTTCTTCCAAGAGGCTCTGCAATGAGTCCACAGGGGAGGGAGGCAGGAAAGGTCCCAGTTAGCCTTTCACTTCCCTTCAGCACTATGATTGGAGGAATCCAAGAGTGGAAACAGGTCATGGGCTCCCCCCTCCACCCCAGGCCCCCTTGCCTGACCCTCCCAGAGACTCTGCTGTCATTATAGTCACAGTGACAACAAAGAACATCAGGGATTTTAACTTCTCCTGGTTCCACTGAGGAGTTCATCTTTCTTTCTTTCTTTCTTTCTTTCTTTCTTTCTTTCTTTCTTTCTTTCTTTCTTTCTTTCTTTCTTTTGTAATTCTCAAATCTTTGTGAAGAGGAAAAAGGGTACTGGACACATTCCTCCTTCTACCCCGGGGGGCACTGAGACCAGAGAAGAAAGGCCTCAATGCTCTAGACCCCATGTATCCTCTGCCCATTTTCTAAACTGAAATGTTAACACCCAGGATGACACTATTTGGGGAGGTGATTAGTCATGAGGTTGAGTGTCCCCACCTGGGATTAGTGTTTCAGGGTCACAAGAGAGATGCCTCTTTCTCTCCTTCCTCTGTCTCTCCTCTCCTCCCTCTCCCTCCACCCTCTCTTTCTTTCTCTTTTTCTGTCAGCCTTGGGAGGAAAAGTAACAATTTGCAAAGCAGTAGAAGACTGCAAAATACAAAACAAAAATCTACAACTGAAATTGACCGTGTGTGTGTGTGTGTGTGTGTGTGTGTGTGTGTGTCTCCAAGTTTCCCAGCACAGAGCTCCTAAATCAAATTCTGAAGCCATATGACTGCATGGAACATGTTTCTTGCTGGGTATCTTTTTTTTTTTTTTTTTTTTTACTATGTAAATTTCTTTTTTTTTTTTTTTTTTTTTATTAATTAACAAAACCATAGGGTAGGAGGGGTACAACTCCACACAATTCCCACCGCCCAATCTCCATATCCCACCCCCTCCCCCGATAGCTTTCCCATTCTCTATCCCTCTGGGAGCATGGACCCAGGGTCATTGAGGGTTGCAGAAGGTAGAAGGTCTGGCTTCTGTAATTGCTTCCTCGCTGAACATGGGCGTTGACTGGTCGGTCCACACTCCCCTTGCTGGGTATCTTTATTATTATTTTATTTTTAAATTTTATTTTATTTATTTTATTTTTTTTTAATTTTTTAAAATATTTATTTTATTTATTTATTCCCTTTTGTTGCCCTTGTTGTTTTATTGTTGTAGTTATTATTGTTGTTGTCGTTGTTGGATAGGACAGAGAGAAATGGAGAGAGGAGGGGAAGACAGAGAGGAGGAGAGAAAGATAGACACCTGCAGACCTGCTTCACCACCTGTGAAGCAACTCCCCTGCAGGTGGGGAGCTGGGGCTCGAACCGGGATCCTTATGCCGGTCCTTGTGCTTTGCGCCACCTGCGCTTAACCCGCTGCGCTACAGCCCGACTCCCAATTTTATTTTATTTTTGTCTATATAAAGGAAACACTGACAAAAACCATATAAGAGGGGTACAACTTCACACAATTCCCAGCACCAGAACTCCGTATCCCATCCCCTCCTCTGATAGCTTTCCTATTCTTTAACCCTCTGGGAATATGGATCTAAGGTCATTGTGGGGTGCAGAAGGTGGAAGGTCTGGCTTCTGTAATTGCTTCCCCGCTGAACATGGGCGTTGGCAGACTGATCCACACTCCCAGCCTGCCTCTGTCTTTCCCTAGTAGGGCAGGGCTCTGGGGAAGAGGGACCAGGACACATTGGTGGGGTGGCCTGCCCAGAGGAGTTTGGTTGACATCATGGTAGCATTTGGAACCTGGTGGCTGAAAAAAAGAGTTAACATATAAAGCCAAACAAATTGTTGACTTTATTTATTTATTTATTTATTTATTCCCAGAGCACTGCTCAGCTCTGGTTTATGGTGTTGTGGGTGATTGAACATGGAACTTTGGAGGTCAGGCATAAGGATCATTTTGCAGAACCGTTATGTTATCCCCCCAGCCCTTCTTGCTGGGTATCTTTTAAAAAAAATTATTTATTTATTTATTATTAAATAGAGATAGAGAGAAAGTGAAAGGGGCAGGGGAGAGAGAGAGAGAAACAAAGAGACACCTGCAGCTCTACTTCACCAGAGAGTGGGGACCAGGGGCTTGAACTCTGGTCCTTGCACTCTGTAGTGTTTGTGCTTAGCCAGGTGCACTACCACCTGGCCCTGATGGGCATTTTTAACCCCTGATTCCTCCTCAATAATAAGCACTGGGGGCACCTTCTGCTTAATGAGGAAACTGGGTGGGTCTTGGCTGGCTCTGGAGGGAGGCTGCTCCCTATAGTGATTTCTAGGATTTCTGAGGGGCAGGATGGTGACACACCTGGTTGAGAGCACATGTTCCCATAAAAAAGGACCCGGGTCAATCCGTACCCCCAGCCTGTTTCTATCTTTCCCTAGTGTGTGTGTGTGTGTGTGTGTGGGGGGGGCTTTGGAGAGGTGAGGTTCTGGGACATATTGGTGAAGTCTTCTGCTCAGGGAAATAAGGATGGAATCATAATAGAATTTGCAGTTTGGCTGAAAATTGGTTAGATATAAAACAGGAAAAATGTTTAATAAATAGGAACCAAAAAATAGGAATAGAGAAGATATGAATTGTGACCTTATGGTGGAAAGAAGCTAGGAAGTTTATTTTAGGTATGTTCCTTAGGGGGCCTTGACTTTAGTAATTTTTGTTTGTGCTTGCTAGCTAACATACAGGTGGACCAAAACTATTGTCTGGGAAGATGGTGTCAGAGTTGAGAACAGGTCTAGAAAGCTGGATTAGGGCAGAGAGTAGCTCCCAAACTTGAAAAAAGTATAGAAATACAATTAACTGCTTACTCCATCAATCTGACCCAGGGTCCATATATATTCATATATAATACAGGAGCCTATGTAACCTCCTGTCAGTCTGAGCTTGAAGTCCATGGTCACAGCTGGGAACATTCTAGGCTGCACTCATTTCAGGACCAGTCTTCCTCTAGTGGCAGAGTAGGATGACCCAGCCTCCTTCAGACAGTGGGGCAGTCCTTCCCATTGCTGCTCTACACTGAAGGCAAGGTCATGGCTTAACCTGATGTTCCTTAAGGAGATGACCAGTGTTGGTGGAGAGAGGGATCTACTAGAGGTCTAGGCCCATCATATATCTATGTGGGAATCCAAAGATTCCCTGAATAGAGCCTTAGATGATGGGGTGGCCTGGTATTGACCAAAAATGCCATTATTAAAGTGTGCCAGTCTCTTACCTTTATCCAGCGTTTGTAGTCCTTACTTTATCTGACAAGCCTAGACTTTCTCCCAGTTGTTAAAGCATTGAGTCATCTGTTGGATACAAACTGGTATTAGGTCTATTGGGTCTGGTCTAAAATTAGGGAGGAAATATACCTAGGATTTTAGTGGGGTATATGTTAACTTTAAGTTTTATTACACTTACTTGTTTGATGATTTTTAAAAAAAATTTTTATTTATAAAAAGGAAACATTGACAAAACCATATGATAAGAGGGGTACAACTTCACACAAGTCCCACCACCAGACCTCTGTATCCCATCCCTTGACAGCTTTCCTATTCTTTAACCCTCTGGGAGTATGGACCCAAGATCATTGTGGGTTGCAGAAGGTTGAAGGTCTGGCTTCTGTAATTGCTTCCCTGCTGAACATGGGTGTTGGCAGGTTGATCCACACTCCCAGCCTGTCTCTCTCCTTCCCTAGTGGGGAAGGTCTCTGGGGAAGTGGAGCTCCAAGGCACATTGGTGGTGTTATCTGTCCAGGGAAGTCTGGTTGGCATCATGCTAGCATCTGGAACCTGGTGGCTGAAAAGAGAGTTAACATAGAAAGCCAAACAAATTATTGAACAATCATGGACCAAAAGGCTGGACTAGTGCAGATGAAGTGTTGGGGGGTCCTCCATTTTGTAGATAGCTAGTAGGCATATTTTAGTTATATTTCAAAGGGCCTGTAGCTATTCTAGTGACTAGTGGTTTGTTTGTTTGTTTTTTTTTTTGCCTGAGCCTGCAATCTGATATGCAGGTAGATCCAAGTTATTGTCAGGGGAGATGATGTCATGGCTGGGAAAGGAACCAGAAAGCTGGATCAGGGAAGAGAGTAACTCCCCAATATGGGAAATGTGTATAAATATTGTTGACTGTAAACCCCATCGATTTGATGTGATCTGGGGCCCATATTCAGCTTAGGAGCCTATGTAACCTCTGCATACCTCTAGATCTGAGCTCACATTCTGTGGTCATGAGTAGGAACGTTCCAAGCTGCCCCAATATCAGGACCTATCTTCCTCAGGTGTAGCATAGAGTATGTTGTCCAGCCTCCCTTCGGAGGATGGAACATTCTCTATCATTGTTGATCCAAGTTGAGGGCAGGGTCCTATGGGGGCCCACAAAGGGGTCTATTTTGTTGTTCCTGATAGAAATGACTGGTATCAATGGAGAGAGGGATTTATTCAAGTTCTAGGCCCATCAAGTCTGTTTGGGAATCTCAGGATTCCCCGATTAGGGCCCCAGCTGGTTTGTTTGATGATTCTAATCAAGTTTGTCATGGGAACAATACTTGTCATGTAGTTGATATATATATTCTTGGCAGTATATTTCTTGGCCAACTGTATACAGTGTTTCTTCTGAAGATTATTAAGGGGTGGCAGTAATGGCAATGCTGTCAGAAGAGATTAGGAGATATCTCTTACTTAAACCAACAGCTCCAGGCATACCCTCTTCAGGCCTGACTTATTTGCTAGAGCAGCTCATGGGACTCAGGAAGCCCACTGGATCCCTGCCTCATTGATTCAGTCCATAGGAGTGAAATGACATAGGACCTGCTGGGTTGGGAAGATATGCACAGAGTTCCCACAGGCTCTGCAGGTGTGCCACTGTCCCCAAATCCACACCTGGATGCTTTCCGAGCCTCTTAGGTCACACCCCCACTGCCCACGGAATTCTGTGGGCATAACTGATCAACTCATTGGCATTTGGATTCAATTTCCATTCAGTTCCCCTCCCTGCAGGCTTGGGGGTTGGGGTGGGAGTTCTAACCCTCTAAGCAAAGGGTTGGTTCTCTAGGCAACTCTCCAGGTTAATCTCACCAATACCCACCTTCTTAACAGAACATCTTTTTTTAAAAAAAATTTTTATATTTGTTTATTTTCCCTTTTATTGCCCTTATTGTTTTCTTTTTATTGTTGTTGTCATTATTATTATTGTTGTTACTGATGTCATTGTTAGATAGGACAGAGAGAAATGGAGAGATGAGGGGAAGACAGAGAGGGGGAGAGAAAGACAGACCCCTGCAGACCTGCTTCACCACCTATGAACCGACTCCCCTGCAGGTGGGGAGCCAGGGGCTCAAACCGGGATCCTTACTGGGATCCTTAAGCCGGTCCTTGTGCTTAACCTGCTGTGCTATTGCCCAACTCCCAACAGAACATCTTTATCACATTCCACTTCTAGGAAAGTCCCAGCTTTAGGGGAGCTGTGGACTGGGAACCGAATGAAAACATGTGAGGAATATATTTCAGGAGCCAGGCGATGACACACCTGGTTGAGTGCACATGCTACAGTGCATAAGGACCCGAGTTTGAACCCCTAGTCCCCAGCTGCAGGGGGAAAGTTTTGCAAATGGTGAAGCAGTGTTGCAGGTGTCTCTCTGTCTCTCTCTCTCCATCTCCCCCTCTCCCCTCTTGACTTCTGGCTGTCTCTCTCCAATAAAAAAAGATAATAATAAAAAAAACTTGAAGAAGAGGTTTTAAAATAAGAGAAAAATATATTTCAGTCAACTGGCCAAGCATGTGTTTTTAAAAATTACTTATTTTCTTGAGAAATGCCAAAGTACTGCTTAGCTCTAGCATATGGTGGTACCAGTGATTGAACTTGGGGACCTCTGGACCTCAAGCAAGGACTGTCTACTTAATCCCAAGTGTATGTTTCTTGTCAGTCATAGTATCCCAGCTTCCATTACTGAGAAAGAAGTTCTAGGCAAAGAGGTGGGAAAGTTCCAAGGAGGCAAAACTGAATCTACTGGGGGAAGGGAAGCAGAGGTCTCTCTCCCATATACTCATGTAGGTAAGTAAGTAAGTACATAAACAAATAAATAAATACACATGATCTTAACAAATACAACAGTTTGAGACTTCAAATTACACCATTGACTCAACATACAAACCAAAAATTCTCCAGCTAAAGTTGACAAAGGTGAACCCACCTGTATCAGCCAAGCTATTGTGATGTCTTAACCATCGAGGCCAGACTACATCAGCACCAGGCACTCGCTTTGTATTTACTGCTTTCTAGCTGTGTGGTCTGGGGTATGACCCTGAACCTCTGTGTCTGTTTCTTTGTCTGTAAAACCAGAATAATAATTGCACCAGCTTCAGAGGTTTGTTGTAGAAATACTTAGGATGGAGCCCAGTTATAAGAGGTCTGGCTGATGTGGATTTACTATTGACTGACTGTGTGCACCGTTTGCTCTGTATAATTAAGGCAGGGCCTCCACAGTGGGCTGGGGCCCCATAAAGAACTTCATACAGCCCTGATAATGTTTATGTGACTGCATTTTAATGTAAATCAGCTGTAGCTTAGATTGTAAACCACAGATGTGTGATTGTATCTTCATAAAAATTAATTGGTCTCTGCAGGGTAACACTGCTCCCAATGATATTTTGGAAATTTGTAAGGCTTTTTCTTTTTTCTTTTTCTCTTTTGGTCATAAAATAGGGGTTACTGTTAGCATTTACTGGTGCCAGATTCATGCGACAAAAGATTTCTCCTGTGTCCCTGAGGACTGTTAAATACAAGTGGAAAAACCTGTTTATTATGATTCAGTTCTAAGATCTGTCTAAACCCGGCATGTGGGTGAAAACCCTGCTTTTGAGTGCAGAACAAACTCCATTTTGACAAATGAACCAGAAGGTAGTTGCTAGTTTGCTCAGCAAATGGCATTAAGTACCATATTCCCCCAGAGGCATCAACTGTAAAAAGGAGGGAGAGAGTATAATGTGCTTTATCTACGATTACAGTAAGAACTTATCATTTTAAAGTTGAAGATGGCAATCATTGTATCATCAGGAAGACTATTTTATTTTATTTTTACAAGAGCCCTGCTCAGCTCTGGTTTATGGTGGTCCGTGGATTGAACCTTGGAGCCTCAGGCATGAGAGTCTTTTTTTTTTAAATTTCTTTATTGGGGAATTAATGTTTTACATTTAACAGTAAATACAATAGTTTGTACATGTATAACATTTCCCAGTTTTCCATATAACAATACAACCCCCACTAGGTCCTCTGTCATCCTTCTTGGACCTGTATTCTCCCCCCATCCACCCCAGAGTTTTTTTCTTTGGTGCAATACACCAACTCCAGTTCAGGTTCTACTTGAGTTTTCTCTTCTGATCTTGTTTTTCAACTCAGGCATGAGAGTCTTTTTGTAGAACCGTTACACTGTTCCCCCCTCCTGTATAATTGGAGTCACTCAATCTGGGCATCCTCGTCATCTTGATGGTGACTCCCCATTGCCATAGGAGCAGACTGGTCTTGGCTTTATGTCACAACACCAAACATAAAGGGAAAAATTCAACAAGACTCAGTGGAACACTGAGAAATTGGCTTTATATCTGTCCACATCTGAGCAGTGGGCAACATACCAGTTCTGTACCTGTATTTTTTTTTTAAGGACAATGAGTAGTGACCTCATTAAGATATAGTGAAGATCCTACTAAAACCCTATTTATTTTAAAATCTGTTTATTTAGTATAGAGACAGAAAAATTGAGAAGGAAGGGGTAGATGGAGGAGGATAAAGAGAGACACTTGCAGCACTGTTTCACCACTTGTGAAACTCCCCTCGCCTCCCAACACACACACACACACACACACACACACACACACACACACACACACACACACACCTGGGAACCGGGGGTTTAAACCGAGGTCTATAACATGTGCACTCAATCACATGTGCCACTGCATGGCCCCCAAAGTCCCATTTATAAAGTTGGTGGTATATGATGCTCTGGAGATTTCAAGGAAAAGCTTGTCCACTGGAATTTGCACTACACACTAAACAACATCTTTGAGTAGGAGGGAAAGTTGTTTCTGTTTCTTTTGAAGTAATATAAATACTTGCAAAGTAGGGTAAATAACATATTGTAAGAGAAAAAAATCAAATATGAGTGGTTACTTTTCTTTTTTTTTAATTTTTATTTATTTATTTATTTATTTTCCCTTTTGTTGCCCTTGTTGTTGTTATTTAGATAGGACAGAGAGAAATGGAGAGAGGAAAGGAAGGCAGAGGAGGGGGAGAAAGACAGAAACCTGCAGACCTACTCCACCGCCTGTGAAGCGACTCCCCTGCAGGTGGGGAGCCGGGGGCTTGAACCAGGATCCTTATGCCGGTCCTTGGGCTTCGCACCACGTGCGCTTAACCCGCTGTGCTACCACCCGACTCCCATATGAGTGGTTACTAAAATGATGGGGTGGGGGGAGAGAATCCAGCTGAGTGGCCCAGGAGGTGGAGCAGTGGGTAAAGTACTAGACTCTCCAGCATGAGGTCTTGAGTTCCATCCCTGGCACCTCCTGTGCCAGAGTGATGCTCTGGCTCTCTCTCCCATCCACCCACCCACCAATAAATAAATAAATAAAGCTTTAAAAAGTCCAGCTGAATTTTTTTTTTAATATTCCACCAAATTCTAATAATACTGTTCTAGGAAAAATCAACAAGATGGTGTGTGGAACCTCTGATGTGTGATGGGGTCAGCAAAGCACGTCCTCGTGGGGCTGTGGGGCTGTGGTTTCAGTTCCAACCCAGCCTCTATTCTCTGTTGCCTCAAGAAAGAAAATGATGCCAGGTCACAATAACAGCGGGGCTCAGCTTGACCAGGCATCACCCCGAGGTATAGGTGGGACCTGGGCTGCATCCTGTTTTTGTCAGGCCTCATTTTCTCTCTTCTGTATGTACTAACACAGAAGGAAGTGAGTGAAAATCAGGCCCCTCCTAGACCTCGCTCTGGGGTCTGTCCAGCAGCCAAGGGTGCTAGATGGCCAAGACCGGTTCGGGGACCTCTGTCCTTGCCAGGCACATTAGAACAGGTAAGTGTGGGGTGCAGTGCTGGAGAAGGTGCTGGGAGGGGGGCAGGCTCAGCTCCTATCCTTTCCCCCACCACATAGGGAAGCAAGCAAAACCTCACTGAGGACGGGGGGAGTGTCGAAGAGGGGAGGTTGCCAGGTTCGAGTCCCTGTTCTCCACCTGCAGAGGGGAAGCTTCACTAGCAGTGAAGCAGGGCTGCAGGTCCCTTCCTCTCTCTCCTCTTCAATTTCTCTCTGTTCTATCAGATAAAATACAAAGAAAAACAAAAGAAAAACATGGCCGCCAGGAGTGGTGAATTCACAGAGCTGGTACCAAGCCCCAGTGATAACCCTGGTAGCAATAAAATAAATAAATAAAATAAAAGAGGGGGGATTGCCAGAGTTATGGGGGCCTGTGGGGAAGGTAAATCTGGAGGGCAGGAGAGGAGCAGGAAGGAATCCTTGGGTGAGTGGTGAAATAAGGGTGGGCCCGGCCTTGTTGGTGTCCCTTTTGTATTCACACACTAGCAAGGAGAGAGCAAACCTCCCACAAGTACCGCCCAGAAACAGAGCCTGTGCCTAAGAAAGTGCAGCCTTCCAGGGAGACCAGTGCTCACTCCTGGGATACACTTCTAGTCCCACTTTCCAATATAGCTGGGGGCGGGTGAGGGGCGAGGGCGATGAGGGGGCGCTGGGATGCTCGTGCAGTAGAGTACACATTTTATTTTATTTTTTTATTTATTCCCTTTGTTGCCCTTGTTGTTTTTTTATTGTTGTAGTTATTATTGTTGTTGTCATTGTTGGATAGGACAGAGAGAAATGGAGAGAGGAGGGGAAGACAGAGAGGAGGAGAGAAAGACAGACACCTGCAGACCTACTTTACCTGTGAAGCGACTCCCCTGCAGGTGGGGAGCTGGGGCTTGAACCGGGATCCTTATGCCGGTCCTTGTGCTTTGTGCCACCTGCGCTTTAACCCGCTGCACTACAGCCCGACTCCCTAGAGTACACATCTTACCATGCCAGTGAGCTGGGTGACCTGCAGGGGGACCTTGCCCTGCAGGGTCTCTCCTCTCTCCCCCCTCTGTCTCTGTCTCTCTCCCCCTCCCCTTCCCAGTTAAAAAGAGAAGGGGGTAGGTAGGTGGTGGCACAACTGCTTGAGCGCACACACTACAATGTCAAGGACCTGGGTTCAAGCTCCCACTCCTCTGCCTGCAGGGGAGAAGCTTCATGAGCAGGAAGGCAGGGCTGCAGGTGCCTCTTGGTCTCTCTTCTTCTCCCTGCTTGATTTCTCTCTGTCCTATCGAACAAAATAAAAAGGGAATAAAGAAAGGAAAAAGGAAAACATAGCCACTGAGAGTGGTGGATTTGTAGTCCCCACACCAAGCCCTAGCGATAACTCAGGTGGCATTCAAAAAGAAGGAAAAGAAGGGGGGGGGGAGGAATCGTAGGAGGAGAAGGAAGATACGACAACAATCATCTGGAACTGATTTGCGGGCAAGCCCTTGTCCTTAGCAGCTGTCCTGCTGAGTCTTTTATCATACCACTTGATTTTTGACAGCTGTATCTCCTTGATGCAACCTGAACAACCTGAACAAACATGTGGGGCAATGCAGAACCAGTTTCACTGGTCGGTCTTGGGAGAATAAATTCCCTCCCAGTGTCCTGGAGACCATCCCCTGTGAGAGAAGGAAGAAAGGGGAGAAGTATTACCATTGATCCCTGCCTTTCCTCAGACCTCCTGGCTGCTCTTTTGTGGGTTCCCCTATAAATGCTCCCCTTCTGTCTCCCACTCCTGTATTCTGCTCCCCAGAGCTCTCTTCTACACCCAGTGCCCTGCTGTTGGCTGAACTCCTTGGGGTGGCCTTGATGACCAATTCTCACTCCCATCCTTGCCCTCTCTGCCCTCCTTTCTCTTGGTCGTGCATCCATCTGCTTCCAGAAAGGAACCTCAGCCTTTAAAGTTCTATGCATGTCACCTCTTCTACCCGCCCTCCCCCACCCCTGGGGTTTTCCACCAGGACTTTCCTCCCCAGCTGCCCAAGCTTTGGCTTCCTGCTCTTCCTCCCTCTGGCCTTGCAGCAGAGTTACTGGGCAAGAACCCTGGAGGCAGTCTCCCACCCATGCACTTTTCTCCTCCTCTCCTATCCCCAACCCCTGGCCAGCTTCCAAACTGTGCTCCCTGCCCCCAGGCCTGTTCTCCCAGGTGTGTGTGTATGTGTGTGTGTGTTAAAAATTTTTTTTAATTAGATAAGACAGACAGAAATTGAGAGGGAAGGGGGAGATAGAGAGGAAGAGAGAAAGAGAGACAACAGCAGACCTGCTTCACTGCTCATGAAATGTTCCTCCTGCAGGTGGGGAGTGAGGGCTCAAACCCAGATCCTTGTGTATGGTAACATGGGCATTTAACTAGGTGCACCACTGCCTAGTTTCTCCTCTCCCACCTTTCTACGTGCAGAGTTGGCCATGCCAGACTCAAACACCAAGGTCCAGCAACCCTACCATTGTCCACTTCTGTCAGTGCTTACTCTGCAGCCATGGGACTCTATCCTGGCCCTCTACCTCGTTCCTGACTCTTTCCCTGTCTCCGGCCCTCCTACCACAGTGGTTTGCTGCACACACAACATTCTCTCACAGATCTTCCTCAGCATGAAAGAAAGGGTCTGGCCTCCATCTGGGTCACCTCATCATTGCCAGAAGAACATGGACTCTCACAGACAGGGAGTGCTCTGTCAGTAGTGAATGACTGCTTGAGTGAATGCATGGAATACGTGAACATGTGATAACCCATGCAGGCCAGCCAAATGAGAACAGCAAAAGGAGTCTGTCTGTCTGTCTGTCTGTCTATCTATCTATCTCTAGCTGTTCAGCACTTGCTGTATCAAGACCTTAATCCACCACCATATATTTTGGTCAAGACACAAAAGCAGGCAGAGGAGTGAGGAAGCTTTATTTTATTTATTTATGTATTTATTTATTTTACCAGAATATATTGTTCATCTCTGGTTTGTCATGGTACCGGGGACTGGACTAGGAACCCTTGGTACCTCAGGCATGACAGTCTTTTTCCATCACCATCATGCTATCTGACCAGCCCAGGAGTGGGGAGGTGTTCTAGTGGAGAAAGGCACTGGTCTGAGTGGAAAAGTGCATATTTGGTGTTTTCTGGTTGGTTTGACATTGGAAGTGGAGTAAGACTAGGGAAGCTCTAGTTATTAATCAAGTCCTAGCCATTCTAGGTAATTATTACAAGGGTAAAAAATTATTACAGGTGTTATTGTTTGGCTTCTGAGACTTGACAATTAGAAATAGTTGAATTTCTATAAGTCTGACTTACTGATAGTAACGTACTTCATGGGCTGGCTACTGTAGAGTAATGGCTGATTCTCGGGCAGGTTGCTGCAGATAATGGATCAGAGTCATATCCTATACTGCCCCTTTGCATGATCAGTCTCTTATGCTAGTGTTTACTGAGCATGAACTATGCTCTGCATTGAGTGTTGTATGGACAATAATACCTCATTTATTCCTCACAATACCTCCCTGGGGTCGGATGAGCATTTCTGCTCGACCTCAATCACTTCTTCCTTCAGAGCTCATGCTATGCACTCTCCAGTCTTCTAGCCCTCCCAGTGCCTCATGGCCTTTGCACGACGGGACCAGGGAAGGGCTGGTAATGCCATCTGGAATCTGAAGACAGACTGGAGGCAGCATTTCTTCTTCCTCAGCATTGGATCTTTGAGGCTTTCCTCTGGAAGGATTCTGTTTCCCTTAGACATGTCATTTCATTGCTCAATCCCTTCTCAGTTCTAGATTTCTTCATCTGCTGAGGGCTAGACCTTCAAAAGTCTTCGGTAACTCATGTCCCAATACATCAGTCTTCAGAAGAAGGTGAGGTCTCACCAGAATGTCTACATCCTAGCATCTACTTTGTGATTAAAGCAATTTCTTCCTGTTTCAGCTCTCTCAGTAATTAAGTCTGGGAGAGGATGTTGTCTTTGATTTTAAAATGTGTTAAAATAATTTCAGGAATTTTAAGATGTCTGAAATGTGTTCCATGACTAATCCAGCCTCCACAATGTTTTCTCAGCCTATAAAATGCATCAACTACTTGCCTCACCCTTTCTAGAGAGAACAGAGAATGGAAGACACCCACAAAGAATTATATAGTCATGGTCACACTCTGGTCAGATTCTATAGTGAGGAATTTCCTTTAAAATGAAGTACCGATGAAGTGCCTTTCGGGAAGATCTTCAAAACCCATGGCAAACACAGTTGACATAAATCATGTTTGGCCATTCTCTGATGAACCAGATGTGATAGTTAATTTCATGTGCCAATTTCACTATAGAGTGCAATATTTGGTTAAACACCATGCCATGTGTCTGTATATATTTTTCTCTTTAATTTTTTTAATTATCTTTATTTATTTATTGGATAGAGACAGCCAGAAATTGAGAAGGAAGGGGAAGATAGAGAGGGAAAGAGACAGAGAGGCACCTGCAGCCCTGCTTCACCACTCGTGAAGTTTTCCTCCTGCAGGTGGGGACCAGGGGCTCGAACCCAGGTCCTTGAGCACTGTAACATGTGCACTCAACCAGTTGCATCACTGTCCGTCCCCTTGTGTATTTATATTTTATTTTAGTGTTTAAAATATTTTATTTATCTGGAGGCCAGGTGGTGGTGCACCTGGTTGAGTACATATGTTACCATGCACAAGGACCTGGGTTCAGGCCCTAAGTCCCCACCTGTAGGCGGAAGCTTCATGAGCAGTAAAGCAAGTCTGCTGGTGTCTCTCTCTCTTCATTTTTTTTTCTGCCTCGAGGATTATTTCTGGGGCTCAGTGCCTGCACTACAAATCCATTGCTCCTGGAGGCTATTTTTTTTCCTTTTGTTGCCCTTGTTGTTATTGTTATTGCTATCATTGGTGCTGGACAGGAGAGAAATGTAGAGAGAAGGGGAAGACAGAGGTGGGAGAGAAAGACACTTGCAGACCAGCTTCACTGCTTGCGAAGTGATCCTCTGCAGGTGGGGAACCAGGGGCCTGAACTGGGATCCTGACATCGGTCCTTGAGCCATGTGCTCTTAACCTGCTGTGCACAGCCAGGCCCTCTCTCTTCATTTATGTCTCCCCCATCCATCTCAGTTTCTCTCTGCCTCTATCCAACAAATTAAAAAATTATTAAAATATTTTATTTATTTGTATTTACTTTTTTTTGTTTAATGAAAGACACACACACACACACACATACACACACAGAGCATTGCTGAACTCTGGGTTATGGTGGTGCTAGTGATCAAACTTGGGACATAAGAGCCTTAGGCATAAAAGTCTTGCATAACACAACTGTGTATTTTAAAGATATGGTTAACATTTAAATCAGTGGACTTTAAGTAAGCAGATTACTCTCCAAACAATGGGTAGACTTCATCCAATCAACTGAAGGTCAAAAGAGAAAAGACTGAAGATCCACAGGAAGAAGGACTGCTCCCTCCTGCCTATTATCTTCAGATTTAAGATGGCAGCATCAATTCTCCAACTTTCCCCTAGGTCTCTGGTCTGCTGGCCTGTTATGCAGCAGTCCCCATATCTTCACAGGCCAGTTCCATAAAAGCTTTATCTAAACATACCCAGTTGGCCTTGTATCTCGGAACAATCCTGACTAGTACATGGCCAGACAGACTTGTAGGACAAAAAGTCCCCCATGCAGGAGAGAAGACCAAGAATGAAATCCAGTCCTGCACACTACTCCCCACTTCTTTCCTAGTCACCAGCTTTCCACATCCCACCTCGTTAAATCAGGCCCATCATCTGATAACACTCATTGACATTTGCTGAGTTCAGTGACTTTCAGCCAGTAACTAGTGTCTTAAACTTCTTGCTTCCAAGTTGAAGAAGGCTAAGTCTTACTAAACACTACCCTGGATTAAAGAATGCTCCACTAGCTGGAGCTGCATTACATCCTGAGTGTAAGTCCCTGCTAAGTGTTCAGGTGCTGTGGAACCTAAAGTTTACACAGTTTAGAGGTTCCTCTTTAGGAAATAGAATCCTGGTATGTCTTACTTCTGAAGCTTTTAAGCTCTGGTAGCTTTTGGGCACAACTGGTTCTGCTTCTAGACTTTTTAATTTAAAAGAAGTGGAGACAAAGGCAGGTGTAGATAGCATAATGATTATGCAAAGAGACTCTTGAGCATGAGGCTCCAAAGTCCCAGGTTCAATCCCCTGTGCCACCATAAGCCAAAACTGAGTAGTGCTCTGGTTAAAAAAAAAGAAAGAAAGAAAAGGTGGGCTGGACAGTAGCACAGCAGGTTAATCGCACATGGCGCTAAATGCAAGGACCTGAGTAAGGATCCCATTTGGAGCCCCTGGCTTCCTACCTGCAGGGGGACCTGTACTTAACCTGCTGCGCTACCTCCTGACTCCCTCTTTTTTTTTTTTTTTATCATTGTTGTGGTTATTATTGTTGTTGTTATTGGATAGAACAGAAATAAGTTCAGAGAGGAGGGGAAGACAGAGAGGGGGAGAGAAAGATAGACACTTGCAGACCTGCCTCACCTCTTGTGAAGTGGCCCCCCTGCAGGTGGGGAGCTGGGGGTTTGAACCAGAGCCTCATTCCTTGCACTTTGTGCCATGTGCACTTAACCCACTGTGCTACCGCCTGAACCCCATCCCCATTCCCTTCTCTTTCTTCCAGGATTTCCTCCCCCCCCCCGCCTTCCCCCTTATGAGTTGCCAGACCCTTGTCCCACTTACACCCCCCTCTGCCTGAACTCCATCAGAGCTCCAGACCTATTTTCTGTGCTCCTTCCTGCACACTGTTGCTTGAGGGTGTGTTCCGTGCTATCATTAATGATGGTGCAGCCAGTGACCTTCTAAATGCCTCTCTGTATTTTCTAAAGCCTTTCAGTGTTTGAGGGCAGTTGTTCTGGCTACCTGAGAAGCACATAATTGCAGCTGCTGTGAGAGTGGACACACACTCCCCAATGTCTCCACCCCTTTCTCCATAAGGAAGCCCAGCACCTCCTCCTCGCCACCTCTAGGACTAGCAGATGCTGAACTATATTATACAGAAGCAGTCTTGCCATCGGAAGTGGTGGCTTTGCCATCACACGCAGGGCCAAGCACTCATACAACTGGCCCCCTGCATGTCACTGAGGATGGGGCTTTCCTAGCACCCATTCATTCTCCTTGCTGGAAATGCCTGCAAGCTATAGGTGGTCACCACGCTCAGGTTTTCTGTCATCTGTGTTCCCGTATCTTTAGGTTCCCTGAGGGAACATGTGCCCCACATTTTCTGAGGTTGGTCTTTCTGCTCCCACCAACTGAAATCCGAGCCTCTCCTTGAATCTTGCCTAAGAATCTCTCATGCAACGGGCCGGGCTGAAGTGCAGCTGGTTAAGCGCACATAGTGCAAAGCTTAAGGACCAGAGCAAGGATCCCAGTTTGAGCCCCTGGCTTCCCACCTGCAGGGGAGGGGGGGTCACTTCACAAGATGTGAAACAAGTATGCAGGTGTCTATCTTTCCCCCTTTTTGTCTTCCCCTCCTCTCTCCAGTTCTCTCTGTCCTGTCCAACAATAGTAGCAAAAATAATGGGAAAAAAATGGTCACCAGGAACAGTGAATATGTAGTCCAGCCACCGAGCCCCTGAAATAACCCTGGAGGCAAAAAGTAATAATAATAATAATAATAATAATAATAATAATAATATCACTCATGCAAGACTAGTAATGGAATTAGGTCTCTAATAGAAGAGTAGAGATCATAGAGGGGCTTTACATTACAACAAAAAGCAAGCAGCTTTTTGCTTTTGTTTGAAGGCTATTTAAGAGTATACATTAAGGGGCTGGGACACAGCATCATGGTTCTTCAAAAGACTCGTACCTGAGAGATCCCGGGTTCAGTCCTCAGCTCCACCATAAGCCAAAGCTGAGTAGTGCTCTGGTCTCTGTCTCTCTCATTAAAATAAAATAAATAAAATATCTAAAAATATACATTAAAGATTTTTCTGTTAAATATACTTCAAAATCTTTTTTCCCAGATGTGAACCCCTGCTACATTGACTGACACCCTTTTCTCCTTGTCCCTTGCTCCCTGGTTAGTAACCACATTCTGTTTTATTTTTAAATAAGACTACTGGGTACTCACCATGCCAGAGGGGGAAAAAGAGAGAGAGAAAAAGAAGAAGAAGGAGAAGAAGAAGAAGGAGAAGGAGAAGGAGAAGGAGAAGAAGAAGAAGAACAAGAACAAGAAGAAGAAGAAGAAGCGGAGGAGGAGGAGGAGGAGGAGGAGGAAGGAGAAGTAGTGGAGGAGGAAGAAGAAGAGGAAGAAGGAGAACAGGAAGAAGGAGAAGGAGAAAGAGAGATAGAGAAGAGCATCAAACTTTTCTTTGGCATAGTGAGGTCTGGGCTTAAAGACAGATTTTGAGCCTGGCAAAGCAAGTGGACTGTCTAGCGAGCTGTCTTGCCTGCTCTGACTGCCTCCCGTTGAGATCAGCAAAACAATCACAGCCTGCTCTTTATCCAGCTATACTTAGGGAAGAAGCCAAGGGAAGCAAAGAGAACAGAAGCTCTGGCTATGGTGCAAAGCTAGACCCCCTCTGGTTCTCTCATCAGTGCACTCTTATCAGCACAGGCAGACATGTGTCCACACCAACCCAGCTCTGCCTCAGACAGAATGGTCCCCAACTCTCCCTCCATTGGCTGTCTGCCTCCCTCTGCTCCCTCAGGTCACTTCCTCCTCTTGGATCCCCAAGAACTGTCAGAGGAAAGTTTCCCTCCTTGTTGTCACCTTAAGTTGTGTCCACAGCCAGAAATCCAATTGCTCAGCAGTGACACAGGAAAGACAGTGAGCTTAGTGGGGGACACAAGTTGTCCAGGAGACAGGTTTATTCATCAGGGAGGGAAAGCCATACAGCAGGTCCCAGTGGGACAGTGCAGTGCTCCACACACGGTGAGCACGCCACTGCCCACCTACACCCCTTTGTCCAGCAGCTCAGCCTCTGGCCTGAGCTTGTCCAGCTCTTCCCTGCTGGGGCACAGCTGGTACCTGGCATCCTCCCTGGAGGAGCAGTGACGGAGCCAGAGGCTGCAGAGGCCATAGACAGTGGCCAGCAGGATGACCGCCAACCCCAGGTGCCAGCAGAAGAAGAGCACAATGAAGGACAGGTCGGTGGGGTTGTCGGAGCGCCAGGGCTGCCTGGTGGGTGGTACATAGATCAACACCCCCAACTGCACCAGCCAGCTGCCCACCACCAGCATCAGCCAGCTCTTGAGCACCCAGAGTGCCGGCTGGTGGGGCATCCATACCTCCACAGCCAGCATCAGGCTCAACAGTGCTATGGGCAGGAGTAACAGGAGGTGAATGTGGATTTCCACGATGTCCTTGTGGGCCACATGGCTGACCATGACCAGCACCAGCACAGAGCAGGCCAGCGACTCGACTGCCCGCTCCAGCTTCAGGCTGGGCCAGGCCTGGCACACTTGGGTCACCACGTCCACCAAGCCACTGAGCGCAAAAAACCCATACATGGTGGCATGCTGCCAATTTTCCTTGAACAGGAATGGCCGCCGGGGATCCGTCAGGTCTATCAATTTCAGCCGGTTCGATCCTGGGGGATAGAAGAACTCAAGCAAGATGAACTGCAAACTGAAGACCAGTTTCGCCGTCCCTATCACGGGCAGCCGCTGCCACCACCTGTGTCCTTGCTTCTCCCTGAGGGACCAAGGCGGTGTGAGAATCTTCTGTCCCCGGAGTAGTGCCAGGGATGTGATCATGGAATAGTAGAGGGCAAAGATGACAAAGAGTATCCCTATAAGCAAGTGTCCCTCGAAGGTACCCATTCTCTCAGTCTGAGGCAAGGGACCGGCAGGAAGCAGCCACCTTCTTGAGCTCCCTGGCAGGCAAGAGTGTGGTGTGCTCCTGTCTGGGACCTGGATCTACATCTTCCACACCCAGACAGACTCCACTTCCTGCCTGGAACGCCTGAGCCACTCCCTAGATTGTGTCCCTTTCAGGGAGATGACCTATCACTGCGTTCTTAACTGAGATGAAGTGATACTGCCTTGCTGCGTTTTAGACGTTCTCAGAGCCATTTCTTCCAGCTCCTGCCTTTTGGCTTAGGAACATCCTTCCTGTACTCATCCCGTGGCTGTATTGTGAAGAATAAGAGTTATCTGGTCTTGCAGGTTCATAGCTTGGAATGATTCATACTTTAAGCCTCACCTCATACCTGCTTTGAGCACTAGTTATGTATGACACTAGACATTAGACTTTAGTATGGGTGCTGGGGTGAAGTCAGATTTTGGGGTCTGCTGGGATGGGATAAAATATGTGTTGCATATATTCTTGAATTGTGTGTGGGGGTCCACAGTCCACAGGCAGCATGTGAAAGTCTACATGTCTATCTGTTTCCTTTTTAAATGTTTTTAGTTTTTATTTTTTTTTATTTTTTATTGCCACCAGAGTTATCACAGGGGCCCAGTGCTTGCATGGTGAATCCACCACTGCCTGCAGCCATTTTCTTTTCTTAACTTATTTTTGACAGAGACCAAGAAAATTGATAGGGAAGGGGAGATAAAGAGGGAGAAAGAGAAGTACCTGCTTCCCTGCTTCATCACTTGTGAAGCTACCCTCTCACCTGCAGGTGAGCGCTATAGGCTTGAACTTGGGTCCTGGACTGAGTACTACGTGTGCTCTATCAGGTGCTCCATCAGCTGGCCCTGTCTGAGCTCTTCCAAGATTCATGTGTCAAAGCCCTAACCCCAGTGTGATGGTTACCTGGAGGTGCTGTCATTTAGAAACAGTTAGATTTAGATCAGCTCATCAGGGTGGGATTCCCATAATGGGATCAATAGCCTTAAAAAAAGCTGAGGAGACATTGGAGCTCTGCTTTGTAAGGACACAGTGGGAAGGTGGTCAGTGGCAAAGCAGGAAGAGGGGAAGAGGGTCTATGCCAGAAAACAAATCAGCTAGCACTCTGATCTGTGGACTTAGAGAAAAAAAGGGTTGCATTGGATCGACCTTCTCGTGGTGCATCCCGTGAGTACCCATTCATTGGGGAAACTGATGATCCTTCCTAGCCGACTGAATCCACATGGATCCCAGTCACTTTCAAAGCCAGCAACAAGCAGCTCCTGACAGCTTTGCTGTTGACTGGCTACGGAAGAAGGGCAAACACTAGAAGAAGAATAAGAGAGAGAAAAAAAAAAAACACCCATGGAGTTTGAGGGAGAAAAAACAAAACCCTGGTCGAGAAGCAATTACAGAAGCCAAACCTCCCAACTTCTGCACCCCATAAAGATTTTTGGTTCATACTCCCAGAGGGATAAAGAATAGGGAAACTTCCAATGGAGGGGATGGGATACAGAACTCTAGTGGTGGGAATTGTACCCCTCTTATCCCACAATCTTGTCAATCATTTTTAAATCACTGATGAGAGAGAGAGAGAGAGAGAGAGAGGAAGAAAGAAAAAAAGAAAGAAAGAAAGAAAGAGAGAAAGAAAGGGACAGAAAGAATGAACCAGTGAAAAGGAAAACAGCCACCAGGAGTGGTGGATTCATGGTGCCAGCATCTAGCTTTAGTAATAACCCTGGTGGCAATAAATAAGGTATTGATAAGCAAAAACAAAAAACCCCTGCTCTTTGAACCTCTCTGTGGGATTTGTTGTTGTTGTTGTTGCTGTTGTTATGGAAACCCAAGCTGACTAAAATACTAACTCATAAGTTGTTTAAGAATTTGAGGTTTAATTTCCATGAATTTGTAAATCTTCCAGTGTTCCTACTGTTAGTGATGCTTAACTTCATCCCATGGTAGTTGGAGAAACTACTTCCATGATACGATCTTTTTTTTTCTTCTTCTTTTAAAAAAATATTGATTTATTTTCCCTTTTTTTGCCCTTGTTGTTTTATTGTTGTAGTTATTATTGTTGTTGTCGTTGTTGGATAGGACAGAGAGAAATGGAGAGAGGGAGGGGAAGACAGAGAGGGGGAGAGAAAGACAGACACCTGCAGACCTACTTCATCGCCTGTGAAGCGACTCCCGTGCAGGTGGGGAGCCGGGGGCTTAAACCAGGATCCTTGAGCCTGTTCTTGTGCTGCACTACCGCTCTACTCTCGATACGATCTTAAAAAGCTCACTGAGACTTCACTTGTAGCCTAGCATGTCTCTATCCTGGAGAATTTCCCATGTGCAACTTGAGAAAAATGTGTGTTCTGTTGTCACTGGGTAAGATGCCCATATGTGCTAGTTACAGGTAATTGGTTTACTGTGTTGTTCAAGTCCTCTGGTTTCCCCTCTGTCTGGTCATTTGAGGTATTACCCAGAGGGTTATTGAATTTTCCAACTATAATTGTAGAAGCATTTATCCCTTCAATAGTGTCTTAAGTTCTCAATGTATTTGAGGGTTGTTATTAGGTGGAGGAAATGGTTGTAATTGTTACATAATTGTTAACTGTATTAACCTTTTAATAATATATAGTATTCTTCTTTGTCTCATTAACTTTTATGATGTCTATTTTGTTTGATGTTAGTTGACCCATACCTGCTCCCTTTTATTTTTTAATTTTTTTTTTATTTAAGAAAGTATTAATTAACAAAACCATAGGGTAGGAGGGGTACAATTCCACACAATTACCACCACCATATCCCACCCCCTCCCCTGATAGCTTTCCCACTCTCTATCCCTCTGGGAGCATGGACCCAGGGTCATTGTGGGTTGCAGAAGGTAGAAGGTCTGGCTTCTGTAATTGCTTCCCCACTGAACATGGGCGTTGACTGGTCGGTCCATACTCCCAGTCTGCCTCTCTCTTTCCCTAGTAGGGTGTGTCTCTGGGGAAGCAGAGCTCCAGGACACATTGGTGGGGTCTTCAGTCCAGGGAAGCCTGGCCGGCATCCTGATGACATCTGGAACCTGGTGACTGAAAAGAGAGTTAACATACGAAGCCAAACAAGTTGTTGAGCAATCATGGACCCAAAGCTTGGAATAGTGGAGAGGAAGTGTTAGGGGGGTACTCACTGCAAACTCTAGTGTACTTCTGCTTTCAGGTATATATTTTGCAATAGTTTATGGATACGTGTGAACATATGCTCTCTCTCACAGAAACTGGTGTATATCTAGGTTTTGGGACTTTGTTAGAAAGTGAACCACCTGAGATGAAATTAGAGTATACTATGAAAGGAAAGGTCTCACCCGAGTAATGAAGTTGAAGGGTTGTCATTCCACACGTGAAGTCTCTGGACACAGTCTGAAGTGAAGCATGTTGAGGTGGCCATCGTTGTGTTGATTAGGTTGTGATCGGCAGATGCAATATTATTTGATATGGATTGGGAGAGGCATACGGGAAAGTGGGCCCTATCCAATGGTTCCAGAACTGGGGGAAGTAGGGGCTCTATAGTGGAGATGTGAGGTTCCTGCTGTCTTAGGGTTCAAAAAGACAATCGATAGTTAATGTTATCATCACATTGTTTGGTAATTGGGTTAACTTTGAAAAGTCTCTTTGTTAGGGTTTGCTGTACAGTACCTAGTATCTTGTATATATCTGTGCTATTGGTTGCTTCTGATCTACTTGGTCTAGGATTTTGAGAGAGTCCGCATATCAATTACACAGCCTATATATTGAAAAGATTCAGTTTGTGTCTTGAAAAACTTCGAGACATACAATCAATTTTCCCCCTCGTATTAATTAACTAGTGATTTATATGTCTACATTTTGCTAGGAGTGTACATAAACACCATTCCCACCACCAAAAGACTGTGACCCATCCCTCCCACCCACTCCCACCCTCCACTGGCCCAGGAAGCTGCATGTCCACCCCTCACCACAGGATTTTTACTTTGGTGCCCTAATCTGCTCCCTTTTAATTAGTATTTGCATGGAATAGCTTTTCCTATCTTTTCACTTTCAATCTTGGTGTCTTTGGGGCTAAAGTGGACTCACTTGTAGATAGCACATGGTTGGTTATTTTTACTCATTCTTCCAAGCATGTTCTCTCTCTCTCTTTTTAGGAGAAGTTAATCCAGTTACTGATTCAAAGCAAATACTGATAAGAAGGAATTGATATTTTACTAGTAGCTATATGCCTTACAAGGTTTTTATTTTTGAATTAAACCCCCAGCGTTATTATCTCCTTTTGCATTTTCATGAGCTTCTATACTGAAGTGTTTTCATCCTGTTCTCACTGCCTCTTGCACATAAACTCTAGCTATTTTCATTGTGGTTCCTATGGGGATTACATTTAACATCCTAAAGTTAAAGCAATTTAAATAGAATTTGTGCCAGCTCAACTTTAAGACTACGCTAAATCCTTCTGCTATCTTCTTCTTCTTCCTCTTCTTCTTCTTCTTCTTCTTCTTCTTCTTCTTCTTCTTCTTCTTCTTCTTCTTCTTCTTCTTCTTCTTTTTCTTCTTTTTATTTTTTTAACCTCCAGGGTTATTGCTGGGGCTCGGTGCCTGCACTACGAATCCACTACTCCTGGACGCCATTTTTTCCCGCTTTGTTGCCCTTGTTGTCATCATTGTTGTTATCATTGCTGTTGTTGTCGTTGGATAGGACAGAGAGAAATTGAGAGAGGAGGGAAGGTAGAGAGGGGGAGAGAAAGACAGACACCTGCAGACCTGCTTCACCGCCTGTGAAGCGACTCTCCTGCAAGTGGGGAGCTGGGGGCTTGAACCGGGATCCTCCTGCCGGTCCTTGCGCTTTGTGCCATGTGCGCTTAACCCACTGCACTACCGCCCGACCCCCTTGCTATCTTCTTCTGTTCTCATTTCCTTTAAATTGATTTCACAGAATTGCATCATTATTATGCATTGTGCAACAAAGGCAGAAATCACTAATTGTTCTTGATCCACTAGACTTATAAACTGTGTAGAAGATGTGGCCACATCACATTGCAGAATTTGGTTCTCTCTCTCCCTCTCTCTCTCTAATAAATCTTTTAAAGATTATGTAGAAAACAAAAGGTGGAGTTAGACACTGAAGTCACCATAACCCCAGCTTTTATAGTCGCTTTTTTTTTTTTTTTACTGAAATGTGTTCTTTCATTTCAACCTGAGACTACTTTAGCATTTCTTGCAGGGAAACTTTAGTAGTAATGAACACCTTCAGCTTTTGCTTATCTTGGAATGTCTTAGATTTTTCCCTCACAAGAACAGTTTTTGCCAAATATAGGATTCTTGGTTGACTGTTTTTTCCCCTTCGGCATTTTGAAGATGTCAGTCCTTCTCCTTCTCCTTCTCCTTCTCCTTCTCCTTCTCCTTCTCCTTCTTCTTCCTCCTCCTCTCCTTCTCCTTCTTTGTCTTCATCTTCTTCATTGGGGATTTAAAAAAAAATATTTTAAAATCATTTTCTTCTGATCTACAATATTTCTTTATTTTTAATTATTTTATTTTATTCTTTTAACCAGAGCACCACTCAGCTCTGGCTTATGGTGGTGTGGTGGATTAAACCTGGGACTTCAGAGCCTCAGGCATGAGAGTCTGTTTGCATAACCATTATGCTATCTACCTCCACCCTCTACAATATTTCTAATTAGAAACTGATGATAATGTTATTGAGGCTCTTGTATGTGATGAACTGAGTTTTTCTGTCTCTCTTGCTCTCTCTCTTTAATGCAATGCTGGGAATCAAACCCAGTTTCTTTCTTGCGTGTGGTCAGTATCACTGATCCACCACCTCCCTAGTCTAATTTTTATTGTATATTTTAAAGAGGAAGAAAGTAACATCAAAGCATAAAAGGTTGCATCACCCAGAAGTTGACCTATTTCTATCTCTGGTGCTTTTATGTGGTGCCAGGGGATAAACCAATGGATTTACCCTTGGTAGGTGTGTACTTAACCCACTGAGTCACCTCCTGGACCCTAAGATTCACTCTGGCTTGGGCTTTCATCAGATTGATTATAATGTTTCTTGATGTAGACTTCCTTAGGTATTATTTCAAAAATCTGAGAAGTTAGGGGGTTGGGTGGTAGTGCACCAGGTTAAATGAACATAGTACGAAGCTCAAGGTCCCGAGCAAGGATTCTGGTTTGAGCCCCAGGTCCCCACTTGCAGTAGGGTCGCTACACAAGTGGTGAAGCAGGTCTGCAGGTGTCTATCCTTCTTTCCTCCTCTCTACCCCCCCCCTCAATTTCTCTCTGTCCTATCTAACAACAACAAAAAAATCTGAGTTTTCAGGCATTATTTATTTATTTAAAAAAATCAATCAATTTATTTATTATTGGATAGCAACAGAGAAATTGAGAGGGAAGGGGGAGGTAGAGAGGGAGAAAGACAGAGAGACAGAGAGACACCTGCAGCCCTGCTTCACCACCCATGAAGCTTCCCCCCCGCAGGTGGGGGCAGGAGACTCGAACCCAGGTCCTTGTACATTGTAACATGTGCCCTCAAGCAGGTGTGCCACCACCTGGCCCCTCTTTTTTATTAGTTATTTAATCTTGATTTACAAAACTGTAAGATAATAGGGAGATGATTCCATAGAGTTCCCACCACAGAGACTCTACGGTCCCATTCCCTCCACTGGAAACTAGTAGTTCTCCCAGAGTCACTGCTGTGGGCTGCTTCCATAAGCACATATCTGTATCTATTTATAACTATATCTACCTTTTTCACCACTTTTCAATGGTCTTGCTTTCACTTCCTATCTAAGTCACCCCTATACCTATTACTATTTCTAGCATCTTTCCTTTTTTCCCTCTATTCTCTCTCAGATAAGAGAAACAGTGCTTGGCTTTCTCTAGTGTTTGCCAGATTTGCTTCCCTTTAATTGCTGGTATAAAAACAAGACTCCTAGTGACAAACACTTTGGGCCCTGGTGTAATGTGGCATAGAGCCCTCTGGTTTACTTCCCCTATCACTTACCCCTCTGGGAGCATGGATCAAAATTCTTTTTAGGGTGCAGAAGGGGGGCGTTCTGACTTCTTTAATTGCTTCTCCATTGGACATGGGCATTGGCAATTCAATCCATACCTGCAGCCTGTTTCTATTTTCCCTTAGTGGGTTAGGGCTCTGGGGAGGTGAGGGTCCAGGAAGCATTGGTGAGACTGTCTGCCTGGGGAAGTCAGGATGGTCTCATGGTAGCATCTGGAACTTGGTGGCTGAAATGCAGTAAGATGGAAAGTAGGACAAATGAAACAGAAGGGGAGAGAGACAGACAGAGAGAAAAAAAGAGAGACCACAGTAGCACTTCACCATTTGTGAAGCTTCCCCTAGTATTATGCATGTTGCTCTCAAGTGGTGTCAGGATGCAGGGTCCTCATGCAGGTTAGAGTGTATGTTCTGTTGGGTGACTCATCTCCTCTCTCCTCTTTTTTTTATTTCCTGTATCTTTATTGACATCTCCATTTTGTTCCTACACTGTTCTATTGACCCTGCCCCTGAACAAAGGGGTAGAGTTTGATGGCAGCTGTATCAAACCCACAAGGGAAGGTCACAAGGATTGGGGCTACACCAAGATCACAGTGACAAGATAGGTATCTGATGGGACACTCCTCTGAAATAACAAGAGGTGAGGTTGCATCATTTGCAACAAAATAGGTGGGATTGGAGGTGTTATGCTAAGTAGGTAAAGAGGTGGAGGGCAGCTTCTGGGAGGTTTTGTTGACATGTGGAGTACAGATGAGTAAAGCAAATGAACTTGGGAGAACAATGGGAACAAACTGTCTCTTAGGCTTCATGAGAACAATGGTGGGCGAAGCCCAGAACTTTGGTGAAGGGGGTGGTGACTTATACGATCATGCATGGCTGTGAAATCACACCCCTGGAATCTTACAATAATTTTATAAAGCTCTGTGAAATCACTAATAAAAAGAAGAAAATAAATCATAGGTGGAAATTGGCCCTCCATAGTGAGGAATCATATCACAAATTTGATACAGATCTTTCCTACCATTCTGAAATCTGCATCTATCTGTCTCTGCTATGTGATGGGGGTGTGTGTCTCTCTCTGACTCAGGGCCAGGTGAACTCCTACTCCCATCCCTCCTCTCCCCCACCTTGTTATCTGATAGTTTTCTGTGCGTTTCCTGTTTTGCAGAAACAAACAAGGAGCTCTTCTTTGAACAAGGCCTGGGTCATGCCTCAGTTAGTACCCGTGTATATGAAGTTCCTTTGTAATGAAGTCAGTGCAAATAAAAAGAGGGGTTCGAGAATCACACGGAAACACCATTGATGGGAACCATATGTCTAAGTGGCCACATTCCAGTCAGCAGGATGCGTGCGCAGATGGGCTGCTCTAAATTCCTCTGCTCCCAGCTCCCCTTTGGTCCACAGAGTCCTTCCGGCAGAAAGGACTCACCTTTATTGCCACTTCCCTCAGGGACTGTGGATGCTGCTCTGGAACTGGTGATATATATTTAATTAATGAGAAAGATAGGAAGAGAGAGAGAGAGAGAGAGGGAGAACCAGACATCACTCTAGTACGTGTGCTGCAGGAGCTTGAACACAGGACCTCCTGCTTGAGAGTCCAATGCTTTATCCACTGTGCCACCTCCTGGACCACTCTGGAACTTGTGTTCACTCACCAGCTGCTCTCTCTGAGTCCTCCAGGCTTTGCACTGAAGACTGTGTCTGATAACAGCCACGCTTTTGAGCAGTTTTCAGCAGTAGATGAGCTCCATTCACTGTGACAATCTCAGCCAGTCATTTCAAGCTCTCTCATCTCCAGCTGAGAATGGAAATCTTCAGTTTTACCCAAGTTCAAGGGAATTTTAGGCACCAACTAGCCAGCAGGTGCTCAGATGTGGACAAAATAAAAAAATAAAATAAAATAAACTTGACATTTGTGTAAAATCACAAAAGACTTTAAGAAAGTAGCCAAAACTATCCTGGGGAGGGGAGGACAAGTATCATACTTGCTGACGCCAAACTATTCTGCATAGCACATGGCTCTCTCTCTATTTCTTTTTTTCCACAATTTACGATTTTATTCAGCTGACCACAGTTTCAATGACAAGCACAGGTGATTTAATTCTATACCACTTCATCACTAATGTAGGCCTATCACTAACATCAACTCAACAGTCCCATTCCCACAGGGATCTTCGTGTTACTTCTTTTATTATTATTATTATTGATTTAATGTTGATTTACAAAATTACAAGACAACAGGGGTACAACTCCACACTGTTCCCACCATCAGAGTTCTGGATCCCCGACCCCTCCACTGTAAGCTTCAGCAGTTTTCCTAAGGTTGCCGATATTGGTTGACTATTATTCCTACAACTGTCGTCTATATTTGTATATATCCCCCTCCCTTTGTAAAGGTCCCATCTTCTTTTCCTTTCCAAATCACACACACACACACACACACACACACACACACACACACACACACACACACACACACACACACCTATTACTACATCCAAATGTCCCTCCCTTTATCCTCCTCTGTCTCCAGTTCCTGATGGAGTTGAAGTTCAGAGCCCTCTGGTCATCTTCCATTATCATTTCTGCCCCACCGGGAGTATGGACCAAATTTCTTTTTTTGGGTGCAGAAGGTGGGAGTTCTGGCTTCTATAATAGCTTCTCCTCTGGACATGGTCAATCCATACCCAAAGCCCATTTCTATCTTTCACTAGTGGTTTAGGACTCTGGAGTGGTGTCTCTCTGTCTTTCTCTCAAAAAAAATATTTTGAAAGGATTTTAAGAAGAAACAAAGCAAATGAACCAACAAGACAAGTCATTAGGCTCTGACAGCAGCATGATGGTTAAGCAGAGGAGAGGGTGTGGAGCAGGGTGGGGCCGACAGGTTGGTGGTGGCTGGTGAAAGGATATGGGTGGTGGCACTAGTGTAATATTTACAGCTTCTGAGAAACTATCTGCCTGGAACCTACGCAGTGCTATGAATTTACATGATATCAATTAAAAAATAGTATATAGGGCCAAGTGGCGGTGTACCTGGTTAAGCACACACATTACAGTGTACAAGGGCCCAAGTTTAAGCCCTTGGTCCCCATCTGCATGGGGAAAACTTCACGAGTGATGAAGCAGTGCTGCAGCTGTTTCTCTGTGACTCTCTTTCTCTATTTACTCCTCCCCTCTCAATTCTCTCTTTCTCTATCTAATAATAAATAAATAAAACTATTTTTAAAAAATTGTATATACAGATGTTGGTTTACAGTGCTGTACACCTGAAGCCTATATATAATGACATAGAAACCAATGATACTTGATTATAAAATAGAAAAAAAAAAAAACCTTCCCTACAAACGCAGAAGAACAAATACTCCATCCAGCTCCATACACACAAGGTATCTGGAGTAGTTAAATTCATAGAGACAGAAAATATAATGGGGGCAAGCAGGGCCTGGGCAGAGGGGCAGGAGAGCTACTGTTAGTCAAATCCAGCAACCCCATTTGAGGAGATTCAGAGAGGAGAGTGTGATGGTGGCAGAGTACCATGAGGGTACTGAGTTCCACTGGACTGTATGCTTAAAATGGAAAATGGGGGTGGGGTAGCATAATGATTATGCAAAGGAGACTCATTTCTGAGGCTCCAAGGTCTCAGGTTCAAACCGAGCCCCACCATTAAGCCAGAGCTGAGCAGTGCTCTGGTAAAAAAAATAAAATAAAATGTAAATAAGAAAGAAAGATAGAAAGGAAAGAAAATGAGGAAACCCAGTTTACAAGGCTTATCAGATACAGAGAACAGGCTGATCGGTGGCTCACCAGTAGATCACACATATTACCAAGCTCGAGGACCTGAGTTCAAGGTCCTGGTCCTCGGGGAGAGAGACTGGAGCCGGGTGGTGGCACACCTGGCTGAGTGCAAATGTTACAAGGTCCTGGTCCTCACCAGTAGGGGGAGCTTCTTCATGAGTTGTAGAGCAGTGCTGTGGGTCTTCTCCTCTCTGTCTCTCTCTTTCTAGCGTTGTCTCACACTATCAAAAGGAAAAAATATGATAATATGCCTTCAGTGACAGCTATAGGTCACTGTCATTGTGCTGTTTGAAAATAACCAATGTGTTTCTAAAACCATTGTATGACTGACTTTCAATATTAGTGCAGAATTGTCATGTACGCAAGATGTGTGCTAGGCACTTATCTTTTAAAATGATTGTATTATATGAACTTGCAAAAAAATCAGAAGCAAACAAACTGTCTCTAAGACTTTGTGAGAATTCTGGTGCTTATTGTTGGGAGGGTGGGGACACAGAGCTCTGGCGGTGGGTGCGAGTAGAACTATACCCTACAGTCTTAAACTCCTCTTTTTTGTTGTTTTTTTGCCTCCAGGGTTATTGCTGGGGCTCAGTGCCCGCACCATGAATCCACTGCTCCTGGAGGCCTTTTTTTTTTTTTTTTTTTTTCCCTTTTGTTGCCCTTGTTGTTGTAGCCTTGTTGTGGTTATTATTGTTGTTGATGTCATTCGTTGTTGTATAGGACAGAGAAAAATGGAGAGAGGAGGGGAAGACAGTGAGGGGGAGAGAAAGACAGACACCTGCAGACCTGCTTCACCACCTGTGAAGCGACTCCCCTGCAGGTGGGGAGCTGAGGGCTTGAACCGGGATCTTTATGCCGGTCCTTGCACTTTGTACCACGTGCGCTACCACCCAACCCCCAATCTTAAACTCTCATAACCCACTGTTAATCACAAATAAAAATGGCTTGAAAAAAAGCTGTACTGGTGTGAAGTAGAACATGTTCCAAGTGTGCAAGAGATCACCTAGCCAACAGGCTGAGATATGAAGGTAGAAGGATGCTTCACAGGTAATCTTTCTATTCTTTCCTTCTCTCTCTCTTTTGATCTCCTCTCTCTCTCTTTTTCTTTTCTTCCTTTCTTTCTTTCTTCCTTCCTTCCTTCCTTTCTTTATGTTTATTGGATAAGACAGAGAAATTTAAGAGGGGGAAGGGATGACAGGGAGAGAGAAAGATAGGTACCTTTGGAGCTGCTTCACTCATGAAGTGACCCACTTCAAGTGGGGAGGACGGGCTTGAACCTGGACCCTTGAGCATGGTAACATGTGTGCAGGTAATCTGTGAAAGATCACTAGTGCTATGATATAAACTGGGGGCACACAATATTAAGAAAATAACCTGTAAATCATAATGGAAATTGTCTCTGTTGTGCTATGTATAGTTTGCCATGGCTAAGAGAGTGACAGCCTTTCCCTAGTGACTGCAACTTGTGGTGGAGTTGAGGAGGTGGGTGTGCGGGGCTGGTGGGCAGTGCTCAAAGGGGAACTCTGCCTCTCTCTGCAGCCCCTGCCCTGCTGCCCTGGGAGGGTCAGCTGGCTGTGGCCCGCCTTAACTAATGCTGCCACTGGGGAGGAGGGCAAAGAGGTTCCACTTTTCTTCATTTTAATTATTTTTAAAGATTTATTTTTATTTGCTATCAAGTGTTTGATACTAATTTATGTAATCAATAAAGCATTGTTATGAAAAAAAGGTTTATGGGGCTGCACGGTGGTGCAGCTAGTAGACTGCACACTTCTATGAGCAAGGACCTCACTTTGAGGGTGGGCCAGGGGGTCCCCATAGGCAAGGGAGAAGCTTCACAATGGGTAGGACAGTGCTGCAGGTATTTATTTTCTTTCTTTTTAAATAAATGAAGAGAGAGAGAGAGAGCTGCAGGGTGTTTCTCTTTCTCTCATTCTCTCTCTGCCTACTCTTCCCTCACAATTATTAATTTCTTTCTCCAAAAGACAGAAAGAAAGAAAGAAAGAAAGAAAGAAAGAAAAGAAAGAAGGAAAAGGAGGAGGAAATAAAAGAGAGAGGAGGGAGAAAAGTCAGAACATACATGCTGCTAGGGATCAGACTCCGGACCTCAGTCTTGCAAGTACACTGCTGTAGCCACTGTGAGATTTGGCCTGTCACCGGTCAAAGACAGAAGTCCTCTCCGTGACTCCCGTGGCGTGGGACTGAGTGCAATGTGTTGTCTGGTGGGGTCAGTGGCTGCTCCGAAGTCTCCCTCTTTTCTCAGACTCAGGCATGCTGGGTTGGACTCAGCCCTGTCATGGACTTAAGCAGGTACAGATCCACTTTCCAACTGGTCTACTAACGTCAGATGAAGTCACCACTCATTCATTTGTGGGGATTCCCAGTCCCTGTATCTTCTCTCATGAAATGTGAAAATTGGCTAGCCAGATTGAGTGGTCCTGGGCCGAGAGGAGGGCAAACTAATGACAGGGCACAGAAGGACCAGATGGATCACCTGATGCTGATTTCTGACAGAGCTCAGCTTACATAGAGAAGCAGTAACAATGACTTTACTCCTTAGCGTAGACAGCAAAACATGTTAGCACAGTGTTCAAGGTTCAGCTCAGTGAAACACTGAAGACATTACAAAAATTTCTTGTTGACTTTCCCTTCACCCAGCTGCAGCCTGCACTTGAGGTCAAAATAACCTTGCCTGTCTGCCAATGATCTCTATACAACCCATGTGGTTGAATCCAAAGGTCAGAGGAAACTGTTCCTGTGCTTTGTCCACTAGAACTGTACACACCTCCTTTGAGGCGGCCATATGTTGTTGCTCAGGCCAATGTCCCCAACACCAGATGTTCAAAAGGAGGTCACCTTGTCTTTTGAAACACACAGGAGGTCTGAGATAACATCAGGAGGTCTGAGATAATACCACCTTGGCGTCATTTGATGATAATGCTGATGAGAGAAACCAGTTGAGTCTTAGCCAAGCCAGTATATGTGTGGCATTTACAACATTCTTGCCACATCTGTGGGGCTTTTCTCTGGGGACTCTAGTGTCCTCCTGCATCCTGAAGGTACGTTAGCCTGGCTGGCATGTTTCAATTCCCTTTCTCTCTCTCTCTCTCTCTCTCTCTCTCTCAGTGTGTGTGTGTGTGTGTGTGTGTGTGTGTGCGCGCCTGTCTTGGAGGGTGTCTAATCAGGGTGGACCCACCTTGCACCCTGTGCTTCAGGGATGGACTTTAATCAACTTCAATCTTGACTGAAACAAGTGGGTTTTGGAAAAGTGAATGGACACAACTGAGTGCTTAACGCTAGACATAGATTTTGGTTTTCTTTGCAAGTTTGGTGATCATTTTTTTTTTTGGTGTGGTCAGATATATGCCACAAAAAAGTCAGTGCTTAAATAATTAGCCTATGGCGAAGTTGGTTTCTTTGCTTTGTTTTTAATATTTTATTTATGAGAGAGAGAAAGAGAAAGAGATAGAGACAGATAGAGAAAGAGAGAGAGAGAGAGAGAAAGAGAGAGACAAGAGCACTACTCAGTTCTGGTTTGTGGTGATGCTAGAGACTGAACCTGGGACCTCAGAGTCTCAGAGCTTCAGGTATGAAAGCCTTTTGCATAGCTTTATGCTGCCTTCCTGGCTCTGTTTTGTTATCTTAAAGAGTACAATAACTTATTCACTTTCTACAATTCTTCCTTTCAATGAAGCAGCAATTTTAAGGTGATTTGATTAAGGCAAGGGCTCATGCGTTTCTCCGCTATGCAGTGACTGCTTCTCCTTTGTAGTGAATGTTGTTTTGGGGAAGATGCATTGAGTCTATGAAATACTGTCCTCAGGGGCTGGGTGGTGTGTTGGTGTACCTGGTAGAGCATATGTGTTACACTGCACAAGGACTGGGTTTCAAGCCCCTGGTCCCCAACTGCAGGGAGGAAGTTTCATGAGTGGTGGAGTAGTAGTGCCGTTCTTTCTCTTTCCCCTTCTTTCCTAATTTCTGTTTTTATCCAATACATTAAATTAAATTAAAAGAAATATGATCCTTCAGAGGGCCAGGTGGTAGTGCACCAGGTTAAGCGCACATAGTATGAAGTGCAAGGATCCCAGTTCAAGCCCCCAGCTCCCCACCTGCAGGAAGGTCGCTTCACAAATGGTGAAGCAGGTCTGCAGTGTCTGTCTTTCTCTCCCCCTCTCTATCTTCCCCCTCCTCTCTCCATTTCTCTCTGTCCTATCCAATAAAATTAAAAAACAAAAAATGGCCACCAGAAGCAGTAGATTCATAGTGTAGGCAGCAAGCACCAACAATAACTCTGGTGGCAAAAAAAAAAAAAAAAAAGAAAAGCAAAAAAGAAAATTAAATGATTCTCCAGTTGGCCCACTTCTCAGCATCCACAGTCTGCCTTGGGGATGGTGCGGGCACTCAACTCACCACCAGTCTTTCTTTCACATCATCCTGCCCCTGCCTGAGTCAGTCAGGGCACCAGCAACATCCTCCCGGGTACTATGCTTCCTCGATTATAGCAGCCCGCATGTACCTCCCCTCTCATCTGCTTCGCCCACTCCCTCTGCCCCTCTTGGCAACTGCACCCCTACTGAAACCCCACACCCTTCAAACTCTGCCAATAGTCTCTCTTACCATTTCCCTGGAACTGATCAAGCCTTGAGCCTGGACTGCTTCACTGTCCTAATCCTTTCTTGGTATTTGGCCTCCATCTTCATCTTCTGAGTCAACCTCTTTTCCCAGCGATTCCCAGGCAAAGAGGGAAGGCCGTGGCAACACCAGCAGGAGCTCTGGATGGAGCACGGGCAGGAGAAGAAACATGCCTTTGGAGCAGGAGCTCTGGACGGAGCACGGGCAGGAGAAGAAACATGCCTTTGGAGCAGGAGCTCTGGACGGAGCACGGGCAGGAGAAGAAACATGCCTTTGGAGAAGGAGCTCTGGTCGGAGCACGGGCAGGAGAAGAAACATGCCTTTGGAGTGTGTTCTCTGACTAAAGCTCTAATACTACCCCTTCTTAGTCACGTGACCAAGTTTTCTTTTTCCATCAGCTTTTGAGCATCAGTGAAATACTGATGCTATGTGAATGAAATTCGAATGTCAAGGACTTAAAGGATCAGTATTAATATTATTATCCTGGCTCCCATCTGCAGGAAAGTCGCTTCACAGGTGGTGAAGCAGGTCTGCAGGTGTCTATTTTTCTCTCCCTGTCTCTGTCTTCCCCTCCTTTCTACATTTCTCTCTGTCCTATCCAACAACGATGACATCCATAACAACAATAACTACAACAAAAGGGCAACAAAAGGGAAAAAATAAACATAACAACAATAATAACTACAACAAAAGGGCAACAAAAGGGAATAAATAAACAAATATTTTTTAAAAAAGGGAATAAATAAACAAATATTTTTTAAAAATTATTATTTATTTATTTCCTTTTGTTGCCCTTGTTTTATTGTAGTTATTGTTGTTGTTGGATAAGACAGAGAGAAATGGAGAGAGGAGGGGAAGACAGAGAGGGAGAGAGAAAGATAGACACCTGCAGACCTGCTTCACTACCTGTGAAGCAACTCTCCTGCAGGTGAGGAGCGGGGGCTCGAACTGGGATCCTTAGCCGGTCCTTGGGTTTTGCACCACCTGTGCTTAACCCACTGTGCTACCGCCCGACTCCCATAAACAAATATTAAAAAAAAAAGGTGTCGTATGCTTTACATTGGTTTGTTCTAGCCCTCCCCGGCCAAGAGAATTGGATCAGTCCAGTTAATTTCGCGGCTGCTTGGCCCCGCCCCAAGGAACCCCGAGAGAGGGTTCCTGAGTTCGAGAGTTCCAGAGTTTCAGAGGGCTCCCAAGTACGAGAGTTCTAGAGTTTCTGAGTTACAGAGTAAGAGAGAGTTCCACAGTGGAAGAGTTTCAGAGTTCGAGAGTTCCAGAGTTGGAGAGTTCCTGAGTTCGAGAGTAAGAGAGAGTGCTTGCGTCGCCGCTGCCGCAAAGAGACAGCAGAGTTCTGTTTGGTGATTAGTTTGTCTTAGTTTATGAATCGTTGTTCGTGAATAAAGAAATACAGCTTCCCTGCCCAGCCGTTGTCTCCGCGTCTCTGTTACCTGCCGTGAAGCTAGACCCGCCCGGCAAGAGCCGTACGAATTTAACAACACCATAAACAAATATTAAAAAAAAAAAAAAAGGGAAGAAGGTAGTGGCGCACCTAGTTAAGCACACACATTACAGTTAGTAAGGACCCGGGTTCAAGCCCCTGGTTCCTACCTGCAGGGGGAAAACTTCATGAGTGGTGAAGCAGGGCTGCAAGTGTCTTCTGTCTCTTTCCAGTTCTATCTCTCCCTCCCCTTTCAATTCCTGTCTCTATCCAATAATAAGTAAGATATTAAAAGAAAAGAAAAAAAAAGGAAAGAAGGTGGGGGCCAGGCGGTGGCACACCAGGTTAAGTACACATAGTATGAAGTGCAAGGACCCCCTCAAGGATCCTGGTTTGAGCCCTGGATTCCCTACCTGCAGGAGGGGTTGGTGAAGCATGTCTGCAGGTGTCTTTCTCTCTCCCTCTCTATCTTCCCCTACCCTCTCAATTTCTCTGTCTTAACCAAAAAATTGAGAAAAGAAAAAAAAAAAGCTACAAGAGCAGGCATGGAGCCCCAGTGATAACCCTGGAGGCAAAAAAAAGAAGAAAGAAGGAGCCAGCTGGTGGTACACCAGATAGAGAGCGCATATTACAGTGCTCAGGGACCCAGGTTCAAGCCCTCCCCAGTCCCCAGTTGCAGGACAGATGCTTCAGGGGCGGTGAAACAGGTCCGTAGATGTCTATTTCCTCCTTCCTCTCAATTTCTTTGTCTCTACTTAAAACAAATACATAAAGATAAGTAATTTTTAAAGAAAAGCAAAGTAAAATAGAAGCTTAGGGGCCGGGTGGTGGCGCACCTGGTTGAGCACATGTATTACAATGCGCCAGGACGCGGGTTCGAGCCGCTGGTCCCCACCTGCAGTGGTGAAGCAGTGCTGTAGGTGTCTCTCTGTCTCTCTCCCTCTCTATCACCCCCTTCCCTCTTGATTTCTGGCTATCCTTATCCAGTAAGTAACGATTTAAAAAAATAAAAAAATAGAAGCTTAATGACACTATTTTGACACTATACCACACGCCAAAAGTGCGTTTGTGGAGAAGACAAGCTGGGCCCCACGCATGCTCTGTTGTCTGCAGTGAGCTGGGAACCCCGTGCCTACCCAGCTCCCCAAGCTCAGCGTGGTGGGCAGTGGCCGCTCCTGTCCAGCCCCCTCCCAGCCAAGCACAGACAGGGGTGGGCGGAGAGGGCCGTTTCCTTTTCGCTGATTTCCCTTTGCCAGGGACACACTTTTCAGTTTCCTTTTTTCTGTCTGGCATTTCACCGTCTTTTTCCATGACCTTAATTTTTCTAGGAACATATCAATGTACTCTCTCCATTTTTTTCTGGAAACCCAAACATAAATTACTTCATAAATTCCTTATGAAGTAATGTGGAGGGCCTTATCTAGCATTCCCCTAATATATACATGTTGCCTGATGAAGTCCTAAGTTTGCTGTGCTCGATCCGTTCTATAATTGCATTACTGCGCCAGGATATGTTAGTGATGTCTATTAATTTTCCTTCTACACATATGGCAGTACTGTGATTAATGGCTTTAATTATCCATTCCTTTCTCTAGATTGCCTTATTTTTTCAACTGCATTTGTAGTCGTTTGAAATATACTTAGAAAATTTGAAGTTTTTGATCTTTTAGGTATTGTTACATGTCTTGGAGTTTCGAGCACAATTTTACATGTATCATTCACAGAACTTGAAAGATCAGTCTCTCCTGGCATTGTTTTCTCATCCTCTTCCTTAACTTTCCGTTCTGAAATTTCTTCTGCTGTCAACTTGCCAGAAGCCATCAATCGATCAGCATTTTTAAAAGTACCATAGTTAGTATTAAGGATCTCAACAGGAGTATTCTGGGGTTTTTGCTAGGCAGAACCAGCATCATTTAAAACAAATGTGTCCTTTTTAAATGCAGTGGTTGTAACTATATTCTCCCTGGAGTGGAGAATTTGTTTAGCCATCTGAGCTCTGATTAGTGCCCTGCTTGAGACTCCCACTGTTGAGACATCTCCTGTTCTTGGTTCAGATGTGGAAGCTCTGCAAAAAACACAGGACAAACAAACAAAAATTAGAGGGATAATAAGAAATAAAAGAATTAAGGGGCCAAGGATGGGGGAGATGGCATAATCATTATGCAAAGAAATTTTCCTGTCTTATGCTCTGAGGTCCCAGGTTCCATTTTTCAAGCCATAAATTAGAGCTGAGCAGTGCTCTAGAAAAAAAGAAGAGGAAGAAGAAGAAGGAGGAGAAGAAGAAGAAGAAGGAGAGGAAGAAAGAAAGAAAGAGAGAGAGAGAGGAAGAGAGAGAGAGAGAGAGAAAGGAAGAAAGGAAGGAAGGAAGGAAGGAAAGAAGAAAGAAAGAAAAACCACAAAAGAAAATGCACATCTGGGAGTTGTGAGGTAGTGCAGTGGGTTAAGCCCATGTGATGTGAAGCTCAAGGACCGTTGTTAGGATCCCAGTTCGAGCCCCTGGCTACCCACCTTCAGGGGAGTCGCTTCACAGGCGGTGAAGCAGGTCTGCAGGTGTCTTATCTTTCTCTCTTCCTCTCTGTCTTCCCCTCCTCTCTCCATTTCTCTCTGTCCTGTCTAACAACGACAACATCAATAGCAACAATAATAATAACTACAACAACAATAAAAAGAAAAAGAAAAAAGAAAGAAAGAAAATGCAGACCCTGACTGAGCATGTCTGAAGCAGAGCCTGAAATTGTTATGTTTCTCCAAGCTCCCAGGTAACACCTGTGCTTTTACAAAGGGCAAGGGGCGTGTGTGAGACTGCATGTTGGCAGGGGAGGAATAGTTTAATATTTTTTTGTTTTATTTTAAGTAGGGAGAGAGAGAGAGAGAGAGAGGGAGAGACACTAGAGAACTTCTCAGCTCTGTCTTGTGATGGTGCTGGGCATTGAACTTGAGATCTCAGAGCCTCAGGCATGAAAATCTAAATGTTATCCTGTATTCCTGGTGGGATATATAGTTCTGTGGTAAAGTGGAAGAGTCTATGGGCTGATTCCCATTTTGATTTCAAGAAACAAGTGTGTGTCTTTCATAAACACACAAATGCATACTCAAAATACAAGCAAAAATACACCAACTGTATTTTTCTCTAGGAGAGGGGATTACAAGTAATATAATATAGTTTCTACTTTTGCCTTGTTCTATTTTCTTTCATTTCTTCTAGAAACAGATACTCCTAAAAACAAAATTATCTCAAGAAGTTGCTTATTCTATCATATTTTCAAAGGAACTACTTACTCACTGAGAGAGAACCAGAACATCACATATGCAATACTGGGGCTCAAACTCAGGACCTCATGCTAACAAGTCCAATGCTTTATCTACTGCACCACTTCCCATACTGCACAGTTATTTACTTTAAAAGACAGAGGCTGGGCTGAGGAGATGGCAATCATGCCCGAGGCACCAAAGGTCCCAGGTCCAAACCCTCCCCCCATGCATGTACAAACTATTGTATTTACTGTTGAATGTAAAATATTAATCCCCAATAAAGAAATTTTAAAAGAAAGAAAAGAAAGTGGTGCAGTCTCTTCGGCAGACTGTATGGAGAGTCCTCAAACAATAAAAAATGGAATTACCTTATGACTCAGCAATACCACTCTTAGGCATTTATCTAAGGGACATTCAAACACTAATTCAAAGGGACATGTGAACCTCTATGATCATAGCTGCATTGCTCACAATAGCCAGAGTGGAAGCAGCCAAAATGCCCATCAACAGATGACTGGCTAAAGGAGTTATTGGATATGTATTTCATGAAATCCTACTCTGCAATCAAAAAGATGATATTTTATCCTTTGGGATAAAACATATGGAACAAAAGGTGACTGTGCTCAGCAAAGTAAGGAAAGAGATAAAAGACAACTACCAGATGGCTTCACTCATAAGTGGAATCTAGAGAACTGATACACATGAACTTGCAAAAGCGAAACAAACACAAACACAGAAGCAAGCAAACTATAAGATTTGTGAAAACCATGGTGGTTATCTTTGGGAGGTGGGACACAGAACTTTGGTGGTGGGTGTGGTGTGGAGCTATACCCTGTAATTGTACAATCTTGTAGCCCACTGTAATCACAAACAAAAATGGGAAATAAAATAAAGCCTAGACCTAGGAGGTGGTGTCATGCCTGAAACACTGGATTTACAAAATGAGGTCCTGTGCTGAATATGGGCCTCAGATCAAATCGATGGGGTTTACAGTTAACAATATTTATATACTTTTCCTATATTTGGGAGCTACTCTCTTCCCTAATACAGCTTTCTAGTCCTTTTTCTAGCTCTGACACCATCTCCCCAAACAATACCTTGTGTCCACATGCATGTTAGCTGTCAGACTCAGGCAAAAACTAGTAAAGTCATGGGCCCCTTGGAATATATCTAAAATAGACCTACTAGCTTTTTCCAAAATGGAGACCCCAAATCTTCATCCACAATATTCTTGCCCTTAGGTTCATGATTAATCAACAGTTTGTTCTGCTTTATATCTTAACTCTTTTTTCAGCCACCAGGTTCCAGATGCTACCACGATGCCAACCTGACTTGGGGCAGATGACCCCACCAATGTGTCCTGAAGCCTCCCCAGAGTCCTGCCCCACTAGGGAAAGAGAGAGACAGGCTGGGAGTATGGATCAACCTGCCAACGCCCATGTTCAGTGGGGAAGCAATTATAGAAGCCAGACCTTCCACCTGCACCCTATAATGATCCTTGGTCCATGCTCCCAGAAGGATAAAGAATAGGAAGGCTTTCAAGGGAGGGGGTGGGTTAGAGAGTTCTGGTGTTGGGAACTGTGTGGAACTGTACGCCTCTTATCCTATGGTCTTGTCAATATTTCCATTTTATAAATAATTTTTTTTAATGAGGTCCTGGGGGCTGGGCGGTAGCACAGTGGATTAAGTGCACATGGCACAAAGTACAAAGACCAGTGTAAGGATCCCAGTTCAAGCCCCCAGCTCCCAACCTGCAGGGGAGTTGCTTCACAAGCGATGAAGCAGGTCTGCAGGTGTCTTTTTCTCCTTCTCTCTGTCTTCTCCTCCTCTCTTTATTTCTCTCTGTCCTATCTAACAACAACAGCTATAATAACAACAATAATAATAACAAGCAACAACAAGGGCAACAAATAGGAAAAATAGCCTCCAGGAGCAGTGGATTTGTAGTGCTGGCACCGAGCCCCAGTGATAACCCTGGCAGCAAATAAAGAAATAAAAAAATGAGCTCCTGAGTTCAGACCCCAAGATCACATGCACCAAACTGATATTTTGATTTTCATATCTCTCTGTTATTAATAAATAAACCATTAAAAAATAAGCCTAATAACATGAACATAAACTCTAGGAATGACTACTAGAGATCTTTGAGATTGCTTTTTTTCATCTTTAGAAAACAGGATTTAGTCTATCAAATAAATTACATCTATTAACAAATGATTGTTTTTCTCATATTTAAAATGTATCAGTCATGTGTAGCTACCAGTTTCTAATGAAATATAAATGTCACAATACTGAGCAATTGTTGGGCAGTATGCCAGCTCCCCCCTGCTCCATTGCTTAACAGCTGTGGTCTATTTACATAATCACTGTTTTACCTGAGACCCGCCCTGTCTGCAGGGCACTGGCTTAATCCCACTGCTTCACACTCTCTTTTCTCTCAGCCCCCTCTCCTAGTCACACCCTGTTTTCCACCATTTAATCCCCACTGGTTTGCACTCTCTTTTCACTCTGCCCCCTCTCCTAGTCATACCCTACCACTTCCTTCTTGAGATGTATAAAAGAATCTTCTTTTCTGATTAAACACACATTGGATTGCCTTCTGGCTCCGTGAGTGCCAGAGTCTCTCTCCTGCGAAACTAGCCCGGCACGAGTTCTTGATCCCTCTCCCATGCAGCAGCCTAGGTTGGCTCCAGTCAAGTTCTCTCCAACTCAGAGAGCACATGCTCGGGAAGAAGCATCTTCAGGCTATCCCGGCATCTGGTGCCTGAACAGGGACCGGCAAGCAATCATATTATTATTTTTTAAAAGATTTTATTTATTTACTGATGAGAAAGATAGGAGGAAAGAGAAGGAACCAGATATCACTCTGGTACATGTGCTGCCGGGGATTGAACTGAAGACTTCAGGCTTGAGAGTCCAATGCCCTATGCACTGCACCACCTCCCAGACCACTGGTCATATTCTTTTAAAAATATTTTATTTTAATGACATATATATGTATGTGTATGTGTATAGAGAGATACTCCAGAGCACTGCTCAGCTCTGACTTATGGTGGTGCTGGGGACTGAACCTAGGACCTTGGAGCCTTAGGCATGAGAATCTTTTGCAGAACCATTATGCTGTCTCCTCAGCTCAGTTTGGTTGTTGGTAGAGTTTTTTAAATAGTGAAGAAGACCTAGGAGTCTCCAAAGAATCCACTCTAAAGAAATGGCTTAAATTTACAGAGATGCTCATTGCATTATTTATGATAACTTAAACAGGAGAAACATACTAAATATTCATTTGTAAATAAATTAGGACACATTTGCATGCCTGCGGAATAGCATGTTTTTCAATCATTCAGTTTTGGAGAAAGATTTTCTATGCAGCTCACCAAACTCCAAAGCTATTAAGGAAAAGCTGACAGATTTGACGCCATAAATATTAAACAGGCTTGTCCTTGAAAGACAGCATAAATAAAGTGAAAATGCAAGTGGCAAACTGAGACAAAATATGCAGCAGGGACAGTATTAAACCTGAGGATTTTGATTTCCCCCATAAATCATGATCTCTTTTAACTTCTCTCTTCCCTGGCTGAGTGACATATGAAGCTCACAGTCCAGAGAAAGAGGAACCAGGACTGCTGAGGACAGAGAGGCCACTGACAGACTGTGACATCTTTAAACCCCTCCGTGAGGCAGGAGTATCAGATGCTAGCCTTTGTGGAGAAAAGGAGTGATTTTACCTGGTGGTTCAAGTGCCAGCCTTAGGACCTGGTCAGAAATTTGATGGCACAGGAGAAAATGGGGGAGCCCTTTCTCATTTTACCAGGCAATGGTAGAAGGAAGAGAGGGGTACTAAGAGCTGTGTGCCCTGGTGGTCTGGCTCTCTAGACTGGTAGGTTGAAGGATGCATCCAAAGCATAAGGGAGGCTTCTGACTCTGCCACTATTTGGGGTTCTGGAAAGAGAAGCTTCATGGGGCACCCTTCCTGGCTAGCTGGGGGGGGGGGAGAGAGGGGAGTCCATTGAAAGGGCCATAGACACTGAGGAAATGAATAAATAAAAATAAGACAATTATGATCTTTAAGTTACTGAGAGAAAAAATCTGATAGGCCATAATTTTATATCCATGGTTTTATATCCCTTCAAAGTGAGGGTACATTAAAATCTTTTTTAAAAATAAATGATGGTCGAGAGTCGGGAGGCAGCGCAGCGGGTTAAACGCAGGTGGCACAAAGCGCAAGGACTGAGGTAAGGATCCTAGTTCGAGCCCCCGGTTCCCCACCTACAGGGGAGTTGCTTCATAAGTGGTGAAGCAGGTCTGCAGGTGTCTCTCTTTCTCTCCCCCTCTGTCTTCCCTTCCTCTCTCGATTTCTCTGTCCTATCCAACAACGTCAATAACTACAACAATAGAGCAATAAGGGCAACAAAAGGGAATAAATACTTTTTTAAATGATGGTTAGGAGACTGCATGGCCATGAAAAGCTAAGTTAGACGGAATTTTATTTATGGAACATTGTTCCCGGTAACCACACAATCTGTTCTGGTCCTCAGAGAATGTTCTGCGGGGTAGATCATATGCTGAAGCATGAATCTCAAAACATTCCAGAAGAGTTAAGTCTTGTAATATATATGCTCTAAATATGACTAATTAATGAAGAATCAGTAACACGGATGAAATATTTGGACATTAAACATGAGGAATTTTTAAGATTTTTTTTAAAGATTGTATTTATTTTATTAATGAGAAAGATAGGGGGAGAGAGAGAAAGAGCCAGACAACACTCTGGTATATGTTCTGCCAGGGATTGAACTCAGCACCTCATGCTTGACAGTCTAGTTCTTAGTCACTGTGCCACCTCCTGGACCACTAAACATGAGAATTTTAAATAGATTATGGGCCAAAGAAGAAAGTATAAGAGACACCTAGAAATTGAAGTTAGATGATCATGGAAATGAATAAACAGCAAACTTCATGAATGTACATAAATGACAGTTAACAGGGACTATAGGTTTCAATGCTTCTATAAACAAAGTTTACATTTATACCTTAAAAAAACAAAAAATGCACAAATAAGAGTGAGTAGATCAAGTGAAAGATAAAGACGAGGGCAAAGCTCAATAAAAAACCATAGTCAAGCCATTAAAAATGAACAAAGCCAGAAGTTCAGAGGCCCTGGAGACAGCATATTGCTAAAGTGTTGGGCTTTAAAACAGAAGGTCCTTAGTTCAGTCCCTGGTATTGAGTATGGTAGGGTGATGCTCTGACTCTCTCTCCTGTTAATAAACAAGTAAGTCTTTAAAAACAAATGAACGAACAAGAAAAAAAAAAAAACCACAGAGATTGTCTGAGTGCAAAGAGTAATAAAAGTAATGAACTAAAAGTAAAGATTTTCAAGAAAGAAAGAAAGAAAAGACAAATCACCAACACCAGGAGTAAAAGCTGGAAGGCATAGGGATTCTCAGCCTTGAAAAATATAAAGGGACAGCTATAAACAGTTCTGTCAATAAGTCCAACTGAAATAAAATGGATTCCTTTAAAACGTGTCTTAAGGGAGTTGGGCGGCAGCACAGCAGGTTAAGCACAGGTGGCACAAAGTGCAAGGAAGCTGAAGAATCCCAGTTCGAGCCCCCAACTCCCCACCTGCAGGGGAGTCGCTTCACAAGTGGTGAAGCAGGTCTGCAGGTGTCTGTCTTTCTCTCCCCCTGTCTTCTCTTCCTCTCTTGATCTCTCTCTGTCCTATCCAACAACAACGACAGCAATAACAACAATAGTAATAACAACAATAACAATAACAAGGGCAACAAAAGGGAAAAAATAGCCTCCAGGAGCAGTGGATTCATAGTAGTGCAGGCACCAAGCCTCAGCAATAACCCCGGAGGCAAAAAAGAAAAAAGAAAAAAAAAAGAAAAATTAAAAAGACTGAGGGCTGAAGAGAGAGTGTAATGATTGTGCACATGAATTTCCCTGAAACTCTGAGCTCCCAGGTTCAATCCTCAGCACCACCATTAGCCAGAGCTGAGCAGTGCTCTGGGACAAAATAAATAGATAGATAAATAAATAAATAAATAATTTAAGGCTGGAAATTGAAGGTGTTGGCAGGGGTGTGACAACTGTGGAATTCTGTGGAGAACATCCATATATTGTTGGTGTCTGTGAATAATGATGCAGCCTTCTTGGAAAACTATTTCAGTTGCCTTTCCTCCACCTCCTCCTCTTATTTTAAGATTTGATTGTGGTGGCTTAGTGGCTAAAGTGTTGAGCTCTCAAGCATGAGAGTTTGATACTTGGTATCACATGTGCCAGCCTTCCTCTCTCATTTTAATATATAAGTATTTTGTAAAACATCTATCATCTATCTGGGAGAGAGATAATTAGAGCATGACTCTGGGATAAGCAATACTAGAAATCAACCTTCATGTTAATAAATCAGGAACTTCGTCCTCTAGGGCACCTCCGGGCTGCTGTCTCAGTTTCTTATAGAAATATAAACATGGGGGTCGTGCGGTAGTGCAGCGGGTTAAGCGCAGGTGGCGCAAAGTGTAAGTACAAGCATAAGGATCCCAGTTTGAGGCCCCTGCTCCCCACCTGCAGGGGAGTCGCTTCACAAGCGGTGAAGCAGGTCTGCAGGTGTCTATCTTTCTCTCCCCCTCACTGTCTTCCCCTCCTCTCTCCATTTCTCTCTGTCCTACCCAACAATGACGACAACAATAATAACTACAACAATAAAACAACAAGGGCAACAAAAGGAATGAAGAAATAAATATTTAAAAAAAATTAAGGTCACAGGGCTGGGGTAGATAGCACAATGGTTATGCAAAGAGACCCTCATGCCTGATGTTTCAAAGTCCCAGCTTCAATCCCCCGCACCATCATAAGCCAGATCATAAGCCAGAGCTGAGTAGTGTTCTGGTTAAAAAAAGAAGAAGAAGAAGAATACTTGTACTGGTTTGGGGAGACAGTGTAATGGTTCTGCAAAAAGACTTTCATGCCCAAGGCTCCAAGGTTCCCAGGCTCAGTCCCTAACACCACCAAAAGCCAGAACTGAGCAGCGCTTTCTCTCTGTGTCTTCCATTCTAGTTTTTTTCTGTTTGTTTGTTTTGTTTTGTTTTGTGTCCAGGGTTATCACTGGGCTCAGTGCCTGTGTTATGAATCCACTGCTCCTGTTGGTCATTTTTTCCTTGAAAATTTTTTTTCATCTTTATTTATTAGATAGAGACAGCTAGAAATCAAGAGGGAAGGGGGTGGTAGAGTAGGAGAGAGTCAACGAGACACCTGCAGCCCTGCTTCACCGCTCCTAAAGCTTTCCCCCTGCAGGTGGGGACCGGGGGCTTGAACCCAGGTCCTTGTACATTGTAATACAGGTGCGCCACCACCTGTCCCCATTTTTTCCTTTTTTCTTGGATAGGACAGAGGGAGAAATTGAGGGGAGGGAGAGATAGGAAGACAGAAAGAAAGACGCCTTGGGAAGCGACTCTCCTGTAGGTGGGGACCTGGGGGCTCAAACCCAGATCTTGAGTGAGTCCTTGTATTTATTACTGTGTGTGCTTAACCGCGTGTGCCACTGCCTGGCTCCCTGCCTTCCTCTCTCTCCCTCTCTCTCTCTTCATTAATATAAAATAAATAAAATGTCTTTTAAAAAATAATACTTGTACTAAGTGTTTGTGGTCATTCATTTCAAAGTAGCAATAAGCCAAGTGTCCACCCACAGAATGACTAAAGAAACTGAGGTGTGTTCACAGGGTGGAATAAATCATTTTTAAAGATGGACAGCTGGGGCCGGGTGGTGGTGCACCTGGTTAAGCGCATATGTTATAGTGCGCAAGGACCCAGGTTCAAGCCCCCGGTCCCCACCTGCAGGGGAGAAGCTTCATGAGTGGTGAAGCAGTGTTGCAGGTATCTCTCTATCTCTCTCCCTGTCTATCACCCCCTTCCCTCTCAATTTCTGGCTGTCTCTATCTAATACATAAATAAAGATAATAAAAAATTTTTAAAAAACAACAAAAAAAGATTAAAAAAATTAAAGATGGACAGCTGACCTGTGCATTTAGTGCATGAAATCTCAAAAATGTGTTGAGTGACAGAAACCAGATCCGAGCGAGCACGTGGTCCAATCCCATGATATTCTAGAAGGAGCTGGGCTAATTTGTGATGATAAGATACTGGCATGGTGGCTGGCTGTCAGGGTTGAGCTCAGGGAATTTTCTGGGGTGATGCACTTACTTAGTAGAGGCTCACCTTGGAGAGGGTGTGGACCCCTGCAATAAAGTGAAGAGAGCAATTAAGGAAGTCACACAAAACGTTTGGTTTTTAGATGCACATAAAAGTTCTGCTTATGCTTTAGTCTATTAGGGATGCCATAGCATTACGTCTTAAGAAATCACACACAGACCTTAATTACCAATACTTTAAGGTCTGGGCTGATAGCATAATGGTCATGCAAATATATTTCATGCCTGAGGCTCTGAGCTCTCAAATTCAGTTTCCAGCTCTACAAGCCAGAGCTGAACAGGGCTCTTGTAGGAAAAATAAACATAAGTATGTTGGGCTGTCGGAAAAGCCATGACACCAACAGGCTTGTCTGATGCAGAGTGGTTGGTTACGTATTTATAATCTGTAAAAACAAAAACCAACAAATGACCCAAATCCCCTATCTTTCAGGCAAAACAAAATGATGTACGACTGTATACATCTTGTTTAATGCGTTGGTTCCAAAGGAACAAAAATGCACAAAGCCATTTGTCTTTCTGTTTCCCTGTACTTAAACTTTCTTTAATTTAAAAGGAAAAAAGAAAAATGTTGGGAGGACAACTTAGAGTCTCTGTCTTATCATTTGTATACCCAATAGATATTTTTTCATTTAATATATTAAAAAAAAAACCTCCTCTGTGTAAGAGTTAATATTTACAGGATGCAGAGATAGCATAAAGGTTATGCAAAAAAACTTTCATGCCTGAGACTCCAAAGTCCCAGATTCAGTCCCCTACATAAGCCAGAGCTGAGCAGTGCTGTGGTATCTCTCTCCTTAAAATAATAAATAAAATATATTTAAAAATATTTGCTGCTGTAGTTGGTTAATGGTCAAATCTCAATCCTCTCTCATTAAAATAATAAATAGGGGCCGGGTGATAGCACACTTGGCTGAGCGCATGTGCTACCATGTGCAAGGGCTCAGGTTCGAGCCCTAGGTCCCTACCTGCAGGGGGAAAGCTTTTTGAGTGGTGAAGGAGTGTTGCTGGTATCTCTCTCCCTCTCTATCACCCCCTTTCCTCTCGATTTCTGGCTGTCTCTATCCAATAAGTAAATAAATATAATAAAAATTAAAAAATTAAATAACAATGTAATATATTTAAAAATATATTTGTGGGCAGGGAAGGAATAAATAGCATAGTGGCTATGCAAAGAGACTCTCATGCCTGAGGCTTCATAGTCCCAGGTTGAATCCCCTGCACCCCATCAACCAGAGCTGAGCAATGCTTTGGTAAATAATAATAATAATTATATATATATATATTTGCTGTTGTAATTGATTATGGTCAAATCCCACTCTTTCATCTGGTGTTTCATGTATGTACAATTTCACTGCTCTTGACCACTTTCCCCTTCCTATACAAAGAGAGACAGGGGCGTCAGGCAGTAGTGCAGTGGGTTAAGCACACATGGTGCAAAGCACAAGGACCGGCGTAAGTATCCTGGTTCAAGCCTCTGACTCCCCACCTGCAGAGGAGTCACTTCACAGGCGGTGAAGCAGGTCTGCAGGTGTCTATCTTTCTCTCTCCCTCTGTGTCTTCCTCTCCTCTCTCCATTTCTCTCTGTCCTATCCAACAACGACAACAATGGCAACAAAATAATAACAATGATAAACAACAAGGGCAACAAAAGGGGAAAAAATAGACTCCAGGAACAGTGAATTCGTAGTGCAGGCACCGAGCCCCAGCAATAACCCTGGAGACAAAAAAAGAAAGAAAGAAAGAAAAGAAAAGAAAAAGAAAGAAAGAGAAAGAGAGACAGAGAGGCAGCCAGGGAATGATACCAAAGCGTCATAGCTTTCTAGCAAACCAGAAGCCATAGCAGTGCCTGTGTGGTGGCAGACCTTACCCTGGGCAGCACACATAGCAAGGCAGGTACCTGCCCAGTGAGCTATCTCTCTGACCCCCAGACCCTACTGTCTGGACACAAAAATGTTTCTCATTCATTTGAAGTCCCAGATGGACCTGAGGTTTTGGCTTGAGGGCAGTCCTGGAGTGTGGAGCCTAGGGCCTGCAGTGTGCTCTCCCCTGGGTGTGTCAGCTGGGATAAGGGAGGGGACTCAAGCCATCTCCTCTGAGGGACTGTGAGGTGGGGGCTGTGTGGGCAGGACAGTGACTCTAGCCACCTGAGCTGAGAGACATTTTTGGTTCTTTCCAGGCCCTCTCTCGAGCTTTCTCTTCACTTTAATTTCACTTCTGCATGATTTCTACCTCATAACTTAATAAAGAAGCTTGGAACCTGCATGTCAATAACAGAGTCTATCTTGCAATTCTTTCAAGGAGTCCTGTGACAAACCCCCCACAGGAGGGAGCTGGGGAATGGCCCCAGTTAGCTTCTCCCCTCGTCCAACGTAACTTGGAACTATGAAGGACTTGAACCCACAATCCCTAGCTCTGTCCACCCATATACATCAACTTATGGTTTTCTGAAAATAAATAAAATGTAAGGTCTTAAGAATAATATACTGGAGGTTGGGCGGCAGCGCACCAGGTTAAGCGCACGTGGCGTGAAGCCCAAGGATCCCCATTCAAGCCCTGGCTCCCCACCTGCATGGGAGTCACTTCACAGGTGGTGAAGCAGGTCTGCAGGGTGTCTATCTTTCTCTCCTCTTTTCTGGCTTCCCCTCCTCTCTCCATTTCTCTCTGTCCTATTCAACAACAATGACATCATCAACAACAACAACGATAATAACTACAACCAATAAAACAACAAGGGCAACAAAAGGGAAATAAATAAAAATAAATAATAAAAAAATTAAAAGAATAATATATTATACTGTTCTATACTATACTATACTGGTGGTTTAAATATATATATATATATATCAGAGCATCTGTATAGAGATGTGTGTAAGCCAAGCTTTAAAACAATCTTGAGAAGTGAGTATTATCTCCAGTGCATTGAAAAAAAAAAATCTAGGCTCAGAACATTTATTTGGAGGAATGGCCTTCACTGGTTAGAGAAGGAGAGTCTAGACCTGAGTCCAGGGTCCTTTAAATAAGTGGTGTCTGCATGTGAACTTTCAAAGGAGAAGGAGAAGGGGGAAGAGGAGGGAGGGAGAGAAGAAGGAGAAGGAAGGAGTAAAGAGGAAGGACTAGAAGGAGAAGGAGACAGAGCAGAGCAGCAGCAGAGGCAGCTGCCACCAGCCCGTTTTTAGGCTCTGGGGTCTTATTGTTGGGAGGTGGGAGGGCAGGGACACATGACCTTGGTGATGGGTGTGGTGTGAAGCTAGACCCTGGAATCTTGTAAACCACTACTAAATCACCAATAAAACAGATTAAAATTTTGAAAATAAATCATCCACAATGTAAGATGAATACATAAAAAATAAACCTAGTGGTTTCTGGAGTGGCAGTAAAGAACCACACCTGCACACCAGGACCTCATGAGTGTGGCCCGTGGAGTCCCAGAGAAGTGGTGGCAGGGGCCTCTCTGTGGCTCAGTTTCCCATTGGGCCAAGGGTCATGATCCCTTTTGAGGAAGAATTTGGGGTATTTCTCCCACATGCAATAGACAGAGAGAAACAAAGGAAGCTAGAGAAAGAGAGAGGGAGAGGGAGAGGGAGAGGGACCGGCAGCACTATTCCACTACTTGTGAGGTTTCTTCCCTGCAGGTGCTGACCAGGGGTTTAAACCCAGGTCCTTGCACACGACAATGTGTACACTCTACCAGGTGTGCCACTTCTAGGCCCCTGCTTTGAGGTATTATGAATACTGCACACAGTAATGTAATGTAATATAATATTCTTAAACAAAAAGGAAGAAAGAAACAGGGAGTCCAGAAGACAGCACACCTTCTACCCTCCAGCTCTCTGACTCCCTCTTGGACTCCCAGGCAGATCATGGTGTCTTGTCTCTCTCCCTCTCTTTCTCTTTTTCTCTCCTCACACTTGTTGAAGTTTGCGTACTCCATTCTGCATAACCAGGAAAAGAGAAGGACCCATCAGAGGTACCACAGGGCAGGTCATCGGGTGGCTGCAGTTAGCCGCCACAGGACCAAACTGTTCAACTAGTGCCACCTGGTGGCGACTCTTAGCAACTCTCTGCTTTCTTTTAAAAAAAGGAGATTTTAAAATCAATTTAGTTTGATTATTTATTTCCATTTCATTGAGAGGGTTTTAACGATTTACAGTACAATTGTTGAAGCCTGGGTACAATTTCTCATCGCAAGATAGGTGTCTGCAAAACACTCTCACCTCCCACTTGGGCCCTTTCCCACCATCTTGTACTGGGACCCCAAAGGCCAGCCCCTCCCTCAGCCCCTTCCCTGCCCCCTTCCCCGGAGTCCTTTGCTTCGGTATCATCCGCTGCACCCAGTTCAAGTTTTACTGTGTGTTTTCCCTTTCTGTCTTTGTTCCTTGAGTTCTGCCTATAAGTGACATCATGTGGTATTCATCCTGCTCTTTTTGACTTATCTCATTTAATGAAATTTATTAATAAGAAAGAAATGGTGGGGCCGGGTGGTAGCACACCTGGTTGAGCGCACATGTTACAATGTGCAAGGACCTGGGTCCTGTGTTCAAGCCCCCTGGCTCCCACTTGCAGGGGGAGAGCTTTGTGAGTGGTGAAGCAGGGCTGCAGGTATCTCTTAGCTTCTCTCCCTCTCTCGATCCCCCCTCCTCTCAATTTCTGACAGTTTTTATCAAATAAGTCAATAAAGATTTAAGAATATATAAATAAATCCTACAGTAAAAGAACTAATATGGCCAAGGGAGGTGGTGCAGTGGCTGGAGAACTGGATCTACAAGCATGAGGTTCTGAGTTCAATTCCCAGCATATCATGTGCCAGAGTGATGCTTTGTCTGTCTCCTCTATCATAAATAAATAAATCTTAAGAGAGAAAGAGAGAGATGTGTCCAGAACTACAGGTTGTGTATGCAGTTTATATGTGTGTGCATTCTTCACACCTGTGGTGCATTCATGCCCATGCTCTTTGTATGTTGTTGTGATGTGGGACCTACAGTTTAATCCCCTGAAGCCAAAAAAAAAAACAAAAAAAGTGTTGATCAACTCTTTGTGTTATTGGCAACCCTTCTTGAGGGAGTTAAGAATTCTCTGATTTCCCACTGGGAACGTGGGGGCAGAGGTAAGCCCCCAGCACTGTGGGAGGGTTAGTTGGTAATTTTGTTATTAATTCTTGTACAAAAAGGCTTTGCACCGTCTTCCTTGTGCGGTGCTGCAGTGCCCTCTAGCGGATGTTCCCTGAACCTTTCAAGGGCTGGCGACGCGAGTGTGAAGTGGCACACAGCCTGGTTGGTGCTGGTCACCTCCCGCCTGGTGGACAGGGGAGGGGAGGTGACACAGCAGATGAGGCTGCCTGACATGCGAAAGCAGGAGAGTCGGGGTGGGCCCCTCACTCTGTCCCCTTCCTCTCTCCTCAGTCTAGAAATCCTGTGCTTTTCTCAGTGACCTGTTGAAAAGGAGAAAGGTAAATAAAGCAGAATATGAGAAACAATGTTTGATAAATCCGTCCAGTTAGAAACAAGAGAAAAGGGAGTCGGGCGGTAGCGCGGCGGGTTAAGCGCACGTGGCGCAAAGCGCAAGGACCGGCATAAGGATCCCGGTTGGAGCCTCCGGCTCCCCACCTGCAGGGGCGGCGCTTCACAGGCAGTGAAGCAGGTCTGCAGGTGTCTGTCTTTCTCTCCTCCTCTCTATCTTCCCCTCCTCTCTCCATTTCTCTCTGTCCTATCCAACGACGACATCAATAACAACAATAATAACTACAACAACAATAAAAAAACAACAAGGGCAACAAGAGGGAAAATAAAAAATAAAAAAACAAGAGAAAAGATAAGTAGAAAAACAACGTGGGGGGGATGGCTTGCCGTCTGAGAGCTCCCCCAGCTCGTGCTCGTTCCCCAGGCCCCGGACCCCGGACCCGTGCCCGAGATGGCTCTGCTTCACGCCCTGGGCCTGGTACAGACCTGGCTGGGGCAGGAGCTGGAGCAGCGCGGCACCGACACCGCGATCTACACGCGCTGCGTCCTCCTGCTGCATGGCAGCTGCCACTAGGACCTGCAGAACAGGACGATGACGTCTTCTTGGTCTGGGAAAAAGGAGCTTACAGGAAACGGGCAAAGAGTAAGAAAAAGTGTTCAGATCGCACTCTAGAAGAAATGAAAAAGCAGGCTGTGGGAGTCGGGTGCTAGGGCAGCGGATTAAGCGCACTTGGCACAAAGTGTGAGGACTGGAGTAAAGATGCCGGTTCGAGACCCCGGCTCCCCAACTGTAGGGGAGTCACTTCACAGGCGGTGAAGCAGGTCTGCAGGTGTCTTTCTTTCTCTCCCCCTCTGTCTTCCCCTCCTCTCTCGATTTCTCTCTGTCCTATCCAACAACGACAACAATAATAGTAACAACAACATTGATAAACAACAAGGGCAACAAAAGGGAAAAGAAATGGCCTCCAGGAGCAGTGGATTCATGGTACAGGCACTGAGCCCCAGCGATAACCCTGGAGGCAAAATAATGGTGTTGATGATAATAATAATAATAATGGAGAGAGAGAGGGAGGGCGAGAGAAATGTGAAGAAGTGGTTCCTCTTTACCAATGGGACAAGCTGAACAGCAGACCAGCGTACAGGCAGCCTCTGCTGCTGCTGGAATGTTCCCTCCAGGACAGTCTCCTCATGCTGAGCTGGGCTCTGTTTCCCTGAAGTTTCCTCTGTTCCAGCGCCTTCCTCTGGCAGAGTCCTGGCACTTGCCCTGAAGCATAACACAGAGGAAGTGTGAACAGCTGGTGACTGGGCAGGGAAACTGGAACACCTGCTGGCACTGGGGTATCAGCCTCACCTGGGAGGCAGGTTCCTGGAGTGCAAAGATCCCAAGAGAGGGGCCCATGTCTGGGTGGTGCTCAAGAACCCACCACCCAGGAGTTGGTCTGTTTAAAGATCTATTTATTTATTTATTTATCTGGGGCTGGGCTGTGGAGACCTGGCTGAGTGCACATGTTACAGTGCACAAGGGCCTGGGTTCAAGCCCCAGGTCTCCCCACCTGCAGAGGGGAAGATTCGTGAGTGAAGCAGTGCCGCTGGTGTCGCTCTTTTTCTATCTCCTTCTTCCCTCTCATTTTCTCTTTGTCCTATCAAATCAAGCAAGTAAATAAGTAATTTCTAAAATATTTTATTTTATTTTGCCTCCAGGGTTATTGCTGAGGCTCGGTGCCTGCACTACGAATCCACTGCTCCTGGAGGCCACTTTTTCCTTTTGTTGCCTTTGCTGTTTATCCTTGTTGTTACTGCTGTCCTTGTTCTTGGATAGGACAGAGAAAAATTGAGAGAGGAGGGGAAGACAGAGAGGAGGAGAGATAGACACCTGCAGACCTGCCTCACCGCTTGTAAAACGACCCCCTTGCTGGTGGGGGGCTGGGGGCTCAAACTGGGATCCTTATGCTGGTCCTTAGGCTTTGCGCCATGTGTACTTAACTTGCTGTGCTACTGGCCCGCCCCAATATTTTATTTTAATGCAATAGACAGAGAGAGAAATACAGAAAGACTAGAGGCCTGCTCAGTTCTAGCTAATAATGGTGCTGGGGATTGAACCTGAGATCTTGGAGCCTCAGGCATGAGAGTCTTTTGTGTAAGCATTACACATTTCCCCATCCCAATAAATATTATTTTTGGAAAGATTTATTTGGTACATGATAGTGTGCAAAGACCCGGGTTCAAGCCCCAGACCCCCACTTGCAGGGGGGAACATTCACAAGCCCTGAAGCTGTGCTGCAGGTGTCTCTCTCTCTCCCTCTCTCTACTCTCCATTTCTTATCAACTTCTCTCTGTCTCTATCCAAAATAAAATAAATAAAATAGAATAAAAGGCATGAGGCCCCACCAGGGAAAAAAATATTTTAAAAGGGGCCTAGCGGTGGTGCACCTGGTTGAGCACACATGTTACAGTGCACAAGGACCCAGGTTTGAGCCCCCAGTTCCCACCTGCAGGGGGAAAGTTTTGTGAGTGGTGAAGCAGGGCTGCAGGTGTTTCTTTTTCTCTCTCCCTCTCTATCACTCCCTTCCCTCTTGATATCTGGCTGTCTCTATCCAGCAAATAAATAAAGGTAAAAAATATTTTAAAAAAGAAAGCTTATGTAAACAAATTACAGGAAAAGATTTATGAGAGAAGGAGAAGAGAGAGTCAGAGCAGCACTCTGACACGTGCCGTACCAGAGATCAAACCTGTGGCCTGACGCTTGCGGGCCCAACACCTCACTGCTGCTCTGCCTCCTGAGCAGCTCACCCGGGTGACTTTGAGGTAACTAAGGTCGTGGGTGCCTTCAGTCAGTTGTGAAGCTCTCCATTGTGAGGCAGCTGGATCAGAAGCAGCCATGTGAGTGTGGTTGGAACTCTGGAAATGACCAGGAGGAGGGGCAGGAAGGAGGGAGGCAGAGAGAGACTTCTGAGAACACCGGGTGGGGCCCCGGGGCTCTTTGCAAGTGACCACATCACAGGGGCCCGACTGCACCTTAGGCCAGGGGTTCAGCTGTGGGCACCTTCCCCATTCAGTTTCCACACCCGGAGCACAATTGCCGGAAGAGCACAATGCACCCTTACAAATAACCATGACAGGGTTTTCACAGTCCCCCTCTCCCCCCTCCAGTTGGTGGGTACTGAGAGCACCCCATTCCAGAAGCAGCGAACACACAGAAGGCTAAGTGCTGGGTCTAAGGCCCCCGAGGTTAAAAATGAGACTGGAATCAGGATGCAGGCCAGACTTAAGCACAAACCTAGAATGAGACTTGCTTAAGAGACAAACAAGAGGGAGTCGGGCGGTAGCGCAGTGGGTTAAGCGCACGTGGTGCAAAGCGCAAGGACGGGAGTAAGGATCCCGGTTCAAGGCCCGGTCTCCCCACCTGTAGGGGAGTCGCTTCACAGGTGGTGAAGCAGGTCTGCAGGTGTCTGTCTTTCTCTCCCCCTCTCTGTCTTCCCCTCCTCTCTCCATTTCTCTCTGTCCTATCCAACAACAATGACATCAATAACAATAATAACTACAACAATAAAAAACAACGAGGGCAACAAAAAGGAAAATAAATAAATAAATATTAAAATTTTAAAATAAAAAGAGAGAGAGAAAGAGAGAAACCAGGGGCGGGGCAATAGTACACCCGGTTAAGCACACAATCACTACACAGGAGGACCCCAGTTCAAGCCCTGCTTGAACCCTGCAGGGGCAAAGCTCCACAAGCTGTGAACCAGGTCTCCAGACATCTCCTTTTCTCTCTCCCTCTCAATTTTTCTCTGCCCTCTCTAGTAAAACAGAAAAAAAAAAAAAGGAAAAAATGGTCACCAGGAGTCATGGATTTATAGTGCCAGTACCAAGCCCCAGTGATAACCCTATTGGAGAGAGAGAGAGAGACAGAGAGAAAGAGAGAGAGAGAGAGAGAGAGACCATTGGATCAGGAAGATAGCACAGTACTTATGCATCAGACTTTCCTCCCTGGGGCTGCCCCAAAATACTATGGTCAGTGGAGTCTGCTGTATTCTCCTCCTAAACCTCCTACCACAACCTGGATTTGCTGGGTATCGTCTTTATACCTGCACACACACACACACACACACACACACACACACACACACACACACACACACTTTTTACCAGAGCACAACTCAGCTCTGGCTTATGCTGATGGTATGAGGGATTGGATCTGGGACTTTGGAGTCTCAGGCAAGAGAGTCTTTTGCATAACCATTATGCTATCTACAACCCCCACCTTTACATATCTTTACCACAGATGCAGGGCTTCATGATGATATAGGGTCTCCTGTGGCATGTTTAGAACATTTGAGAAATAGTGTTGGTGTCCATGAAGCTCTTGCACTTGCTTTTTTTTCTCTGAAAATGGTCTCTGACATTTATCCACATCGCTTGATAAATCTCTAATTTATGTCCTGTTGCCTTTATTCTTCTTTCTGTTGGGTTGTAATAGACAGCTAGCCTTGTGTTTGTTTTAGGTGTCCAACAGAATGATTTGACATCTGTGTGAGTTGTGAAATGATCACCACAATAAGTCTTGTTAGTTGCCATCATTTTACATAGTTAAACATTTTTCTTGTGATGAGAACTTTTGAGACTCTTGGCAACTTTTAAACAAAAGTTTTACTTATTTATTGGATAGGGATAGAAAGAAATCAAGGGAGGGGGATATAGAAAGGCAGAGAGACAAAGAGACACCTGCAGCCTTGCCTCACTGCTTGAGAAGCTTTCCTCTTGCAGGTGGGGACCAGGGATTTGAACCTAGGTCCTTGTGCATTGTAGCATGTACACTCATGCCATCATCTGGCCCCAAGATTCTGCAACTTTAAAATTGCCCTTAGTGAGTGGAGGGTAGATAGCATAATGGTTATGCAAACAGACTCTCATGCCTGAGGCTCCAAAGTCCCAGGTTCAATCCCCTGCATCACCATAAGCCAGAGCTGAACAGTGCTCTGGTTAAGAAAAAAAAAAAAAATTGTCCTTAGCAACTTTCAAATACACATGACTATATTAACAGCTATAGCCACAGACAATATATTATAATGACTTGTACCTTTATTTTTAGATATATTTAACTATTCATTTTTAACTGTTTTATTAATTTGCTTCTTTGTTTTGTTTTCTGAGAGAAACTGAGTGAAAAGGTGAGCGGTAGAGAAGAAGAGAGAGGTCAGGGGTAGACAGCATAATGGCTATGCAAAGAGATTCTCATGTCTGAAGCTCCAAAGTCCCAGGTTCAGTCTTCCGTACCTCCATAAGGCAGAGCTGAGCTGAGCAATGCTCTGGTAGAAAAAAAAATTAATTAATCAGAAATAAATTTAAAAGAGAGAGAGAGAAAGAAGAAGGAGAAGAAGAAGAGGAGGAAGAAGAAGAGAGACCTGTAGCATTGCTTCACCACTCATGAAGCTTCCTCCTGCAGGTAGGGACTGAGGCCTTCTTGAACTTGGGTCCTTGAGCATTGTAACACATATGTTCTACTGGGTGTGCTAGTGTCTGGCCCTGATTTATTTATTTATTTATGAGAGACAGAGACAGAGAGGGAGGAGGGAGAAAGCCAGTCAGAGCATCACTCTGGAATACAACCTTAGACCTCATGCAGGCAAATCCAGGGCTTTCTACTTCGCCACTTGCTCAGCTGCTGAACTCTACATCTTTTGAACATCCTTATCCATCCACCCCACACTGACAACCACTGATCTCTTTCTCTGTATTTATGAATTCAGTTTATTTTTTAAAGACTCTACATCTAAGTGAGTCCACAGTATTTATCTCCATCTGATTCACTGACTTTAGTGTACTAACTTTTTATTTATTTTTGCCGACAGGGTTATCACTTGGGCTTGGTGCCTGCACTATGAATCCACTGCTCCTGGCAGCCATCTTTTCCCCATTGTTATTATTGCTGTTGTTGTTGTTGGATAGGACAGAGAGAAATGGAGAGAGGAGGGGAAGACAGAAAGGGGGTGAGAAAGATAGACACCTGCAGACCTGCTTCACCACCTGTGAAGTGACTCCCCTGCAGGTGGGGAGCTGGGGGCTCAAACCAGCATCCTTGCGCCAGCCCTTGAGCTTCATACTATGTTCACTTAACCTAGCGCTTTACTGCCCAACCCTCTGTGTACTGCCTTTGAGGGCTGTCCGTGTTGCCACAAACTGGAGCAATTCCTTTATATTTATTACTAAACAATATTCCGTCACATATATGAATATAAACACCACATTGCTTCATCCCATCATCCCTTGAATGACACTTGAGGTTGTTCCCATTGTATAGAATGCTGCAGTGGGGAGTCGGGCAGTAGCTCAGCAGGTGGCGCAAAGCATGAAGACCGGTGTAAGGATCCTGGTTCAAGCCTCGGGCTCCCCACCTGCAGGGGAGTCACTTCACAGGCGGTAAAGCAGGTCTGCAGGTATCTATCTTTCTCTCTCCCTCTCTGTCTTCCCCTCCTCTCTCCATTTCTCTCTGTCCTATCCAACAACAATGACATCAATAACTACAACAGTATTAACTACAACAACAACAAAAAAAACCAAGGAGAACAAAGGGGAATAAATAAATGATTAAAAAAAGAGAGAGAATGGTGCAGTGAACAACTTTTTGAGAAAGTGATTTTGCTTCCTTGATGTAAGATCCAGAGGCTGGGGGGTGGCTCTCCTGGTAGAGTGCGTACACACACACACACACACACACACACACACACACACACACACGCTCACACACAAGAGAGAGAGGGGAGAGGGAGAGGGAAAGGGAGAGGGAGAGGGAGAGGGAGAGGGAGAGGGAGAGGGAGAGGGTGAGGGAGAGGGAGAGGGAGAGGGAAAGGGAGAGGGAGAGAGAGGGAGAGAGAAGGGGGGGAGAGAGAGACCTAGAGGGTGACCTAGGTTCACCTGTGGGTGGTGAGGGGAGAGGGGAGCTTCACAAGTGCTGGAGCAGTACTGCAGATGAATCTTCTCCCTTGTTCTCCTCCTCCTTCTCCCTCTCTCAAAGAAAACAGGAGAAAAATGGCTGCTCGAAGCAAAGGAGTTGTCATGCAGACACTGAGTGGGATGGCAAATAATAATAATGAATGGTGGGAGCTGGAGATTCCTCCCCCTTCTTCTCTTTGTCTCTGTCTGTATCTGAAAAGGTCAGCTCTGAGCCATGAGGTGGTGGCTGCCACACAAAAGAGTGACCATAATAAAGCTTTGCCTGAGTGTTCTGCGCACACAGGAGGCTCATGGGGCCGTGTACCCGGGAAGGCACTGCGTTCATCAATCTCCCATGGCAGGCCCCCCCATGAGCATGTGCCAGAGTTTCTGTTGCTCTAAGCCCTCACCCACGCAGGGTCTGGCCAGCTTGACATGTAAAAGCATTCTCTCTTACTCAATGCCTAAAAGCCTTTTGTGGGAGAGACAATAGAAAGATAGTAGTACAGGGAACACTTCCTGGGCTGTGTCCTTGGCTAGGAAGTCCCCAGCCCCTTTTGGACACAGGTCACTAAGACAAGCTGTGCCGTTATTAACTGAGAACACCCTACTAGAAAACCTGGCGTGAGAGACATGTAGTATGTGAGGAATCCGGAAGGCTCTCTGGCGTCTCCACCAGCAATCTGCTAGCAGGAATCATCCTTTTGTCTTGGCCTTTTGTTCAGGAGGATGAATTGGGAGCCCACCCTTCCAGGCCTGCCTGCTCCTGTCAGTCATCCCAGAGAACTTCTCATTAATCTTTCTTTTGACTCTTCAAAATGTTTCAGGCTTGAAAGATAACTTGTCCAATCATCCTAGCAAACAAGACCATCAATTCAGATCAACTTCTTTTTTCTTTTCGAGTTTTTTTACTTATTTTATGTTTTCCAAAATCAGTAAGACTTTACTGAGAAAACGCTGACTCACAGGTACACTGTCACACATCCCCACAATAATTGTCAGTACATTTCACCTTCCACCAAACCATCATCCTGTTCCACCATAGAGATTTCTGAGTCCCCAGATTGATTGCAATAGACTCTAGCTTATGGTCCTTTGTTTCTTAGATGTCGTCTGAGTGAGCTATCTGGTATTTGCCTAAAGCTTTATTTATTAACAGGGACTTATGGGAGGTGGTGGAAGAGATGAAGCCAGAGCATCACTTTGGTACATACAGAGCCAGGGATTGAACTTTGGGCCCCATGTCTAAGAGTTCTTTATCCACTGACCCATCTCCTGGGGCTATGGTTGCTGTGAACATGGCTGAGGGCAGAGCTCACCTTTTCGCAAAACAGAGGGAAGAGCTACAAGAATAAGGAGCGGTGGTAGCAGAAGTCCCTGAGGACTTTGGGAGTGGGGGCTGATCATGGCCGGAAGTCTGTTTCCTGGGTAGTCCTGGCCTTGCCTCTGGTCATTGCCATGGGTCGGCCACTTCAGGGGCAGGTGTTCCCCCACCCTGTCTTCTCAAGAGCAGAATCAGTTCCAGGCCACCAGACAGTGGTCCCTGCCAGCACTTTCATGAGAGCAGTTCCTGGATGTGCTCCGTGAGCTGTGGCCAAGCTCTTGTGACAACAGCTCCTGGAACAACAAAGGGAGCCTTTGTGGGCAGCTCCAGCTAACAGCTTGTGGATGGCTCCACTCCCTCTGGCACTTTCTTTTCTAGTCTGTACACCCCCCCCATCCATTCATTCATTTCAGGACAATCTGGGATCCCAGACAGATAATTGGGCCATTTGACCAACCTGAAGAGGTAGGTCAGGGCGTCCCTCCAGCTCCCGAATTTCCGGAGGAAATGGTGGACACAATGGGAGGCCTGTGGTGGGAGAGAGCTTGGGGCACCAGCGGTCCCTGATTCCCTTCCAGCACAGTGCCACCTCCCAGGGCAGGCCTCCACTCAGCTCCTGCAGCCTCAACAAAGGCCATGTATACACAGAGAGGGGCCCACAAAGGGTTTCCAGCCCAGCAGCCTTGGCTGACTGGCCTTTCACAGTGAAGAGAAGACTCATTGAGGGAGGATTCCCACTAGCACTGTGTCAAGGCCCCTCTGGGCGTTGCCACCTCCACCACATCTTTATTGAGCTGTTCCCATCCCTGCCCTGGCTGCCAGGAGTATGTGTTTCCCTGTTTTGTGCTTTCTCCATTATCCATGGTGCATGTCTGTGTGTGTACCCACACGCACATGCCTGTCTCAGCAACATGATTCCCTTGGTGATGGCCACAGGCTCTTCCTTATTCCTGTCTTCCCCTCTGCACAGTGGGAACTCAATACAGGCTTGTGAAAAACAAAGGTAGGAATCAATTCTTCTTCACCCAGAGTGCTTTGGGCTCTGCAGCAGACCTCGCAGAGGACCTCAAGCTGAGTTTGTCAGGTTTCTGTGGGCCATTGGTGCTGCTTCTCCACCTTGTTGCCTTCCGTCCCTGGGTCCCTGGCTGGGCAAGATGGCTGCCTCAACGCCCACTTCCTGTAGTTTCAGCTCTAGGAAACAGAGACAGCTCTGAGGTTTTCCCTTTTTCCTTAGTCACTTCTGAGGTATAAGGTGGGGTGGGGAACATGGACTGCAGAGTCCCCTAGAGTTGCACGTTGGACAGGGAAGAAGCAGTTCCCCAGAACTTGGAGGGGGCAGTCAAGGTGGGCTAAAAAGACAAAAACACCAGCACCCAGAGCTCAATAGCACTGAAGCTTGAGGCTTTCCTAGGAAGACAAGACACATGGCAGGAGAGGAGGATGGCTCCTGTAGGAGGAGTAACAGCTGCCTCTAAACACCACAAACCAAGAGTAGGCTTTACAAAGATGGTGCCCTGAGAAAGAACAAGGGGCATAGCTGCTGACTCTGAACTTCAGCCATCAAGAAGAGCCATTTCCTGAGGATCCGAGGGAGTTTACTGAGGATGTGCATCTGGTGACCCCCTACCCCAGTGTAGGAGCCTGGGTGATCAGTCAGACAAGGATGTACCCTCCCCCCACCCCAGCAGACCAGATGCAAACCCCTTGACTGCAGCCACCCCCACCCCCCCGCCTCACATCATGCTGACACTTTGGTTCCAGGACAACTGAGTGACCATCACCCCAACACCTAATGTTCTCGGAAGGGGGCATCACGGGCTCAGCCCCCATTTCCTCCCCACTCACAAAAGGCAGCCATTTCCCCTCAGGATTGGGGATGGTCAGAAACACCTTAATTTGAACAAAGAAATGAAGAAGGAGATGAGCAAGTGAGAGAGAAAGGAGAGACGCTCCTTCCAGGACTGAAGCATCAGGAGTTCATGTGGAGACTGACCCTTACTGTGTGTGGAACCCACTGGTCTGGACGGTGCTGCCTAGCGCCAGTCATCCTCAGTCCCTGTCACCTCCCACACGAACATGATATCCAGGACAGAGGCTCTGCCTACCTGGGTAGCCGGGGTGGGCTGGGGGTCCTGTCTGAGAGTGGTAGCCCACCAGGTGGAGCTGGGCCAGGTCTCTCAAAACAGAAGCAGAAAGGAGAGAAACAGGGCAGGGCAGACCCAACCCCATAGCCCCATGTGCACATGGCCTCTGGATTATCTCCGTTTTGCCGGTGAGGAAAGGTCACAGGCCCTGCTCAAGTTCACACTGATGTGAGTGGCAGGAATCAACCACCTGCCTGACTGCAGAGCCCATGTGCTTCATTTCTGCCCTGGGGGGCGGGTGCTGGCTGGCAGGGGCATCTCACTTGGTAACTAACACCCTGTGAGAGGACAACTTGAGGGCTGGCTGGAATTTCAACACAATCTACTAGGCAGGAGAGGAAGGACTCAGCTGGACAAGGGCTGTAGGGGATGTCCAGAGGTGATGACTGGTAAACAGTAGCTTAAATCTGTCCTGACTGAGGGGGCCAGATGGTAACACACGAGGCTAAGAGCACAGGTCAGAGTGCACAGGGATCTGGGTTCAAACCCCTCATCCCCACCTGCAGGTAGGACGTTTCATCAGTGGGGAAGTAGGTCTGTAGGTGTCCATCTTTCTTTCTCTTTTTTAAAGATTTTATTTATTTATTCATGAGAAAGATATGAGGAGAGAAAGAACCAGACAACACTCTGGTACATGTGCTGCCAGGGACTGAACTCAGAACCTCCTGCTTGAGAGTCCAATGCTTTATCCACTGTGCCACCTCCTGGACCACTCTGTCTCAATTTCTCACTCTCTCTCTATCTCCCTTCCCCTCTCAGGTTCTCTCTGTCCTATCAAAAAGACAAAATATAAAAACAAACAAAAAAATTTCACAGTGGGCAAAGAGTGGATGCAGCCTAAGTGCTCATCACCAGGTGACTGGCTAATTAACTTATGGAGTAGGGGCTGGATGGTAGCGCAGTGGTTAAGCGCACATGGTGCGAAACCCTAGGACTGGTGTAAAGGTTCCAGTTCGAGTCCCTGGCTCCCCACCTGCAGGGGGATCGCTTCACAAGTGGTGAAGCAGGTCTGCAGGTGTCTATCTTTCTCTCCCTCTCTATCTTCACCTCCTCTCTCCATTTCTCTCTGTCCTATCTAACAACAACAACAGCAATGGCAACAATAAAAATAACAACGACTAGGGCAACAAAAATGGGAAAAAAATGACCTCCAGGAGCAGTGGATTCATACGTAGTGCAGGCACTGAGTCCCAGCGATAACCCTGGAGGCAAAAGAAAGAAAGAAAGGAAGAAAGAAAGAATGAAATTATGAAATTATGGAGTAGGGGCCCAGTGGTGGTGCACCTGGTTGAGCACACATGTTATAAAGCACAAGGACCTAGGTTTGAGCCCCTGGTCCCCACCTGCAGCAGGAAAACTTTGTGAGTGGCGAAGGGGGTGGGGACCATCCTCTTCCCTTCTTTCCCTTAAAACCATACCCCCAATCCCTTTTCATCCCCCCACCTTTCTATTCCCCACTGCCACCCAGTCCCCCAACTCCCCATGGTTGGCTCCAGGAATGATGCCATACTCACTCACTCAGTTTCCAAGGTAGACTGGGCCAGACCACGGTGTGATAAAACTCCCCCACATCTCAGTGGTCCTTCTTCCACCTTCTTGCCTGTGTTGTGGGATCACTAAGATCTCTCCTGGCATATCCACAGGCTCTTTATGGGGTGGCACGATACTCCAGAACTAAACATTGCTCTGGTCTCTCTCTCAAAAAAAAAAAAAAAGAAATGTTTAAAAGTGTGGCCTGCATGGACTGTGAGGCTGGAATAGGTACATTACTAACTCACATGAGTGGTCATCCCACTTCCGGTTATCTTGTCCATCTCCAAAACTCTCTCCCTTTACACTGTCTGAACTGGAAGACGCTTTGAAGAGGGTTAAACCGGGAACAGCTGCTGGCTATGATAACATCACCCCAGAACTCATTCTTAACCTGCGTCCCGCGGCAAAGAAGTGGCTCGCTTCATTCCTGTCCCACATCTTGGAATCTGAGTCTATGCCCAAAGTTTGGCGTCGTGCGAAGATTATAGCGGTTTTGAAACCAAAGAAAGACCCAACACTGGCCGCCAGCTATAGACCAATTTCTCTCCTCTCCGTGTGTTACAAACTCCTTGAGAGGCTGCTTCTGTCATGTATTTCTCATCTTACAGAGAAATTCCTATCACCCGCCCAAGCTGGTTTCCGCCCAAGAAGATCTACCTGCGAACAAGCCCTGGCCCTCTCAACTTACATTGAAAATGGATTCCAGAAGAATTTAAAGACGGGTGCTGTCTTTGTTGATCTCACAGCAGCCTATGACATGGTCTGGCACCATGGTCTCCTAGTCAAGATCTCAAGATGCCTGCCTCCATGGGCGGCCAACACTATATCATTTCTTCTCCAAAACAGAAGATTCCGGGTGCATCTGGGTGACAAGTCTAGCAGATGGAGACCTGTCTCAAGTGGCCTCCCCCAGGGCTCTGTTCTGGCTCCTACGCTATTTAATATTTACATCAATGACCTCCCAGAAACTTCTTCAAGGAAGTTCATCTACGCCGATGACATCTGCTGTGCAACTCAGGCATCCAAGTTCGACATCCTCGAGGAAACACTCACGAAAGACATGTCTCTGAAATCTGATTACTGTAAAAAATGGTGACTAATCCCTAGCACTGCAAAAATGGCATCATCTGTTTTCCATCTACACCATGCCTCGGCCTCGCGTGAGCTTAATGTGCAGCTTGGCGGTACGAGAATCCGGCATGAAGCCCAGCCAGTCTATCTTGGCGTTACTCTTGATCGCACCCTGTCATTTCACAAACATCTCATAAAAACTGCAGCAAAGGTGGGCGTGAGGAATAACATCATTGCAAGACTGGCCAGCTCCTCATGGGGCGCGAGCGCTTCCACACTACGATCATCATCTCTGGCATTGTGCTATTCCACTGCAGAATACTGTGCCCCAGTATGGTTCCGTAGCCCCCATGTCCACTTGGTCGATTCCAAATTATATTCCTCCATGAGGATAATTTCTGGAACCATCCGTTCCACCCCGGTTCCATGGCTGCCAGTTCTTAGCAACATTGCCCCGCCAGATATTCGTAGGGATGCGGCATCATCTAAGTTCATTTCCCACGTCTATGCTCGACCGGACCTGCCAATATACGCGGATATCTTCGCCCACCCTGTCCAACGCTTGATATCTCGTCACCCAATCTGGTCCCCTACGCCTACACTGAACTTCTCTGTTCCAGACTCTTGGAAACAGAGTTAGCAGTCAGCTGAGGTAAAGAACAAACACCTCATCACAGACCCCTGCAGGCGTCAACCCCTCATCACAGACCCCTGCAGGCGTCAACCCGGCTTTGACCTAGCACGTTATGTATGATTGGGCCCTCCTCAATCGCTATCGAACAGGCCATGGCTGGTGCGCCACTATGTTCCATTGCTGGGGAGCCAAAGACAACCTGAATTGCCCCTGCGGCTACAGACAGACTATGACCCACATAGTCAATGACTGCCACCTCTCCAGATTCAAAGGAGGTCTCGAAACTTTACATCAGGCTCAACCTGACACTGTTGAGTGGCTACGGAAGAAGGGCAAACGCTAGATGAAGAACTAACTCACAGAAGCCTGCCATGGGCCAGTCTTGTCCTCATCCAGTTAATCAGCAAGTGGCATGGTGGTTTCTCATTAACTTCCATCCTTCCAGCCTCAGGAACTTTGTGGAAAAGGAGATAGATGACCAGAGGGCAAAGTTTAGCCATTCCTGGGTGCCCTGGTTAAAGCCTGTCATCTTACAGAACACCCGCTCAGGGAAGGAAGGGCAAGGGCACACAGAAGTGGCTCTCTAGTCACAATCTTTTATGAAGATGCTTCCCTGGGGACATTAGTCTCTGCTTATTCAAGGATATTGTGAAACTGGGCCTTTGTTCTCTGCACTCTGGGTGCCAGGGCCAGGCAGGACGCTGCAGCAGTTTCTGGGCTTCTCCCCCCCCCCCCCCCGACCCACCCATGTATTCTGAGAGGATCCTGGATTCTGCCAGCAAACAGAGAGCTGCTGAGTGGAGCAGGAAGGGCTGTAGCAGAAGAGAGGTAGCCAGCGTTTCTCTTGGCCCACGAGGAGCTGGCAGATTGAATGAAAACTCTTGAATAGCCCGTGTGTTGTATTCACTGCAACTCTGTTCACAGCTGGTTGCCCTGTCTTCTTTCACAAAAGGGGACTTTAAAAATGAGGAAAGCAGTGCTCTGGGAGGTGGTGCAGTGATAAAGCTTTGGACTCTCAAGCATGAGGTCCTGAGTTTGATTCCCAGCAGCACATGTGCCAGAGTGATGTCTGGTTCTTTCTCTCTCCTCCTATCTTCCTCATAAATGAATAAGTAATTTTTTTTTTAAATGAGGAAAGTAGGGAGTCGGGTGGTAGTGCAGTGGGGTAAACACACGAAATGCAGGACCAGCTTAAGGATCCCGGTTTGAGCCCCCTTTGAGCCCCTGGCTCCCCACCTGCAGGGAGTTACTTCACAAGTGGTGAAGCAGGTCTGCAGGTGTCTATCTTTCTCTCCCCCTCTCTGTCTTCCCCTCCTCTCTCCATTTCTCTTAATCCTAACAACGACGACATCAATAGCAACAACAATAATAACTACAACAGCAATAAAGAACAAGGGCAACAAAAGGGAAAATAAATAAATAAATATTTTTAAAAATTTTAATGAGAAAAGCAGCCCAGGAAATAGATAGCTCAAGCTGGTAGGTCACAGGATTCAGATACCTGAGGTTCCTGGTTTGATTCCTGATTCTGCATGGAGTGATGCGCTCTCTCTCTCTCTCTCTCTTTCTCTGTCTCTCCCTACCTATCTCTCTCTCTCTTAAAAACTCTTTATCTCACGTGAAATGAAACACACACACACACATCAAGGAAACCCCATCCTTTAGCTGACCATATTGCATAATAATAACTACTAGGAATCAGAAATGGTAAGTGGCAGTTGAAGCCCTACTGCACCCACCTGCAGGGGAGTCGCTTCACAGGCGGTGAAGCAGGTCTGCAGGTGTCTAACTTTCTCTCCCCCTCTCTGTCTTCCCCTCCTCTCTCTATTTCTCTCTGTCCTATCTAACAACGATGACATCAATAACAACAACAATAATAACTAGAACAATAAAACAAGCGCAACAAAAGGGAAAATAAATAAATATTAAAAAAAAGAAAGGGAGAGAGGGAGTTGGGCTGTAATGTAGTGGGTTAAGCACAGGTGGCGCAAAACGCAAAGACCAGCATAAGGATCCAGGTTCAAGCCCCCAGCTCCCCACCTGCAGGGGAGTCACTTCACAGGTGGGGAAGCAGGTCTGCAGGTGTCTATCTTTCTCTCCTCCTCTCTGTCTCCCCTCCTCTCTCCATTTTCTCTCTGTCCTATCCAACAACGACTATAACAAGGGCAACAAAAGGGAATAAATAAATAAATATTTAAAAAAGAAAGAAAGAAAATTATTTTAAAAAGAAAGAAAGGAAAAGAAAGGGAGAGAGGCAGAGAGACACTTGCAGACCTACCCCATCTCTCACAGTTTTCCCCCTACAGATGGGGACAAGAACCTATGTCCTTATGCATTGTGACATGTATGTTCAACAAAGTGCACCACCTACAGTCGTCTTTTTTTTTTAAACTAATGCCATTTAGTCTGACTCCTCCCCTCCTCTCTCCACCCTCCCTCCCCCAAGAGGAAGGATCTCTGGAAAGACCCCTCAGGACCAGAAGGCCAAGGGAACATGCCAGGGTGCTTCTTTCTGTGGCAGAGCTAGAGGGCTTTGCCTGGCTTTGCCTGGATCTCTGGACCACTCAGGTCCTTTCTGTGCTTGACTGGGGCTGAGAGGGGGCATCTGACTGTCCCACCCTGCTCCCAGCATCCAGCCAGCCAGAAGCCACACCTGCTCTTCCCCAGGCTCCAGCAACTCGGGGCATGTGGGGCTCGTTTTTTCTCCCACTTTCTCAGTGCCTCCACTCTGGGGTCAGAGTGGAAGGCAGTTTCTTGGAAACTTCTGGAAAGGCAGTTTGTCTGCAGGTCTAGGTTCCAATAGGACTCAGGGCTTCCTTTCTGCACTCAGGCTCTCAGCAGGAAGCCCAGCCCAATGAAGAAAGAAGGGTTTTAAACATGAAAGGGAAGAAATCACTTAATCCTTTGGATTCTCAGCTTCATCATTTGTAAAACAAAGGCACCAATGTGCAGAGACACCTGTGAGCAGTGAATGAGGGAAATATGTAAATATTGATCGGATCCTTCCGCTGGTCCTTGTGCTTTGCGCCACATGCGCTTAACCCACTGCGCTACCGCCCGACTCCCCCTCTCTCCCTTTCTATCTCCCCTATTCCTCCTTCATTTTCTCTGTCTCTACCCAATATATAAATAAAATTTAATTTCTTTCCTCTTTAAAAATCTTTTTAATTTATTTATTTTGGATAAAGATAGACATTGAGAAGGGCAGGGAGACAGATAGGCCTGCAGTACTATTTCACTGATTATGGAGCTTCCCCCCTGCAGGCGGGAGCTGGAGGGCTCAAACCCAGGCCCTTGAGAACGGTAATGTGTGTGCTCTACCAGGTGCATCACTGCCTCATCCACAAATTAAGGGGAAAAAAATTAAAGAAGGGGGGGCATGGGAAATAGCACAATTGTTATCTAAAACTTTCATGCATGAGGCTCCGAAGCCCCTGGTTCAGACCCCAGCACTACAGTAAGCCAGAGCTAAGTAGTCCTGTGGTGTCTCTTTCTGTATCTTTACCTCTGTATCTCTCTCATAAAAAAACAAAACAAAACACTGGGAGTCAGGCGGTAGCGCAGCAGGTTAAGCGCACGTGGCGCAAAAGGATCCCTGTTCAAGCCTCCCGCTCTCCACCTGCCGGGGAGTCATTTCACAGGCAGTGAAGCAGGTCTGCAGGTGTCTCTCTTTCTCTCCCCCTCTCTGTCTTCCCCATCTCTCTCCATTTCTCTCTGTCCTATCCAACAACAGCAACATCAGTAACAACAACAATAAAAAAAAAAACAAGAGCAACAAAAGGGAATAAATAAATAAATAAAAATGTAAAAATAAGTGTATCCTTTATTAAAAAAAAAGACTGAGAATGGGGAGCTAGCCCACTGGGCAGGGTGCATGCCTTGCCATGCACACAGTGCAGATGTGAGCCCCTGCTCCATGTGGGGGTGCTGTGGAGAAAGTGCAGCTGCTGTGCTGCCCTTCCCTCTTCTTGCCTTCCTCTGTCTCTGAAGGAAATGGCAGCCTAGGAAGGTGAACATATGAATGATAGGCTCCCCTCTCTCACCTCCATAAGAAAATGATTTTATAAGAAATGTGAGGGAGGTTGGGCAGTAGCGCACTGGGTTAAGCACACATAGTGCAATGTGCTAGGACCAGTGCAAGGATCTCGGTTCAAGCCCTGGGCTCCCCATCTGCAGGGCGGGGGTTGGGGGGTCACTTCACAAGCGGTGAAGCAGGTCTGCAGGTGTCTATCTTTCTCTCCCCTTCTCTGTCTTCCCCTCCTCTCTCCATTTCTCTCTGTCCTATCCAACAACGAATTGCGTCAACAAGGGCAATAATAATAACCACAACGACAACGAAGCTACAACAAGGGCAACAAAAGGGGGGAAAAAAAATGGCCTTCAGGAGCGGTGGATTCATGGTGCAGGCACCAAGCCCAGCAATAACCCTGGAGGAGAGAAAAAAAAAAAGAAAGAAATCTAACAAGTAAACGTTGAAAATTTCGTCTTCTGGAAACTTTGAACCCCTCCCACCCCCAGGGTGTCTCTTGAGCTGAAGCTGAGAATGAACCCCACCATCGACTGCTGGACCATCCCCAACACATGCTCTAGGATCCAGAGGTGCTATTTACTTCCTCCTCTGACCCCATTAGCCTCACCTGGGGGAACTTTTGGAATAACTTCTTCTATTTAATTTTTAACCAGAGTGCTGCTCAGCTCTGGCTTATGGTGGTGCTGGGGATTGAACTTGGGACCTTAGAGCTGCAAGCATGAAGGTTTCTTGTATAACCATTATGTTATCTCCCCAGCCAGCTTCACTTGGGTTATCACTGGGGCTTGGTGCCAGCAATGCCTAATCCACCACTCCTAGTGGCCTTTTTCCTTTCTCTCTCCCTTCCTTCCTTTCTCCCTTCCTTCCTTCCTTCATTCCTTTCTTCTTTCTTTTTTAAAAATATTTATTTATTTATCTATCCCTTTTGTTGCCCTTGTTTTATTGTTGTAGTTATTATTGTTGTTGTTATTGATGTTGTTGTTGTTGGATAGGACAGACAGAAATCGAGAGAGGAGGGGAAGATAGAGAGATGGAGAGAAAAACAGATTTCCTTCACTGCCTGTGAAGTGGTTCCCTTGCAGGTGGGGAGACTGGGGCTTGAACTGGGATCCTTACGCCTGTCCTTGCGCTTTGCGCCACCTACACTTAACCCGCTGTGCTACCACCTGACTCCTTCTTTCTTTCTTTCCTTCTTCCTTCCTTCCTTCCTTCCTTCCTTCCTTCCTTCCTTCCTTCCTTTCTTTCTTTCTTTCTTCCTCCCTCCCTCCCTCCCTCCCTCCCTCCCTCTCTCTCTCTCTTTCTCTCTTTCTTTCTTTCTTTCTTTCTTTCTTTCTTTCTTTCTTTCTTTCTTTCTTATCAGACATGACAGAGAGAAATCAAGGGGGGCATGTCCCCATGCCTGTGTGGTAGAGAAGCCCAGATGTTGCCTTCCTCTGCCACCCCCCTTGGATGGTTCCCCTCTTTGGGCAGAGCCGGTTTCTTCAGGAAACCTTCCCAGGACCCTCCCAGGGGCCTGCTGTCCTTGGCAGGGTGAGTGGGCTAGGTACCCCTGCCACCCTTGCCCTGTAGCATGCCGTGACTGCTTAGTAAATGGGCTGAAATGTTAAGTACCTAGTGAAGACCAGACCCCCGACATGGTTCCCCTAGTCTCTGATGCCCTCTCCTTCCTAATTCGACATGAAAGCCTTTTCTAGCTATCCCCAGAAGCCTGTGGATTTGGGGCCTTAATTAGCACTTTGGGGCCCCTATGGGTCCCTGTTGCCCCCCCTCAGTGGGGAGCTGTGTTGTCTGTGCAAGCATTTCCCCAAATAGCTTCTGGGAAAGCGAGCTCAGCTTCTCAGGGAGAAAAGACAGTTTGCAAACACTAGCTCTGCATGGACAGGCTCATGGGCAGCTAAAGCAGCACCCTCTCTAAAGCACCCCTACTTAAGGTCACAGAGAGCGCTGGCCAGTGCCCTTCCTTGGGGAAGCCCAGGAATGGTGGTGCAGGCTGCAGCTAAGGAGGGGTGGTCCAGGCTGGAAGGCAGCAGACTGAGGAAGAAGCTGCCAAGGGCCGGGCCCTTAGTTGGCCCTGGAACTACTCAGCTCTCCTGGCCCATATGGCCCCTAGTGATTTCCCAAAGCCATGGAGGAAGAGGCCCTGCCTTTCTCACCTCCCTGGAACAGGCTGCTGGGAAGTGGCAGCGGGAACACAGGGCATCCTGCTCCAGCCAACTGCCCAGATCTGGAGGGGAGCCAGGCCGCCTGCCCATCCGCTGGCCCACCTCCTGGGGCTTGGGCCTATGCCCCAGTGGAAGGAAGTTGCAGCCCCCACACTCAGCCATGGAAAGGAGGGCAGAGGGCTGGCTGCTGCCAGGGCCCTGGGTGCGAGCAACTTGTCCTTTTGGGGTTCTAGCTCCCTTGTTTCTTCTTTGGGTTCAGTCTCTTGTTTGAAAAGGAGAGTTTCACTGGCCATCCCTTCCAGCCTTGCTTTCTGGGGCTGCTGAGAAAACAGGGGCAATGGAATGAAAGAAAAGTGCAGGAGGGGTGGAGCTCAGGAGGAGGGGCTGTGTGTGCGGAGGTGGTGTGGCGATATCTAGTGAAGGAGGAGTAGACAGACACCCTACCCCATCCTTCATAGGACATCATGATGATTAAAACTATTTTTCTTTGTTTATTTATTTCCTTTTTTTTAAAAGGGAGAGATAGAGACACAATGAATGAAAGAGATTACAACATCAAAGCTTCCTTTAATGCTTTGGGCTGGACTGAAACCTGGATCATGAACATGGCAAAGCATTTCACTATCCAAGTGAACTATTTCACTGGCTCTTTTTCATTTATGATATATATATATATATATATATATATATATATATATATATATATATGTAGAGAGAGAGAGAAGAGACAGACAGAGAGAGAGAGAGAGAGAGAGAGAGAGAGAGAGAGAGACCAGAGCATCATTCTGGCACATGTGATGACAGGGATTGAACTTGGGAGCTCACAACTGGGAGTCTAGTGCTTCTTCTCGTCCTTTAAGTGACCACTTCCTAATTTCTCAGACTCCTGTGTTGCCACTCAGCCCTGTAACTGGCAGCTCTTGCCTGTGACCTCCTCACTGGTCCCTGGCTGTTGACAGAAATCCCAACTCATTCATCAAATGGGCTGGGCTGTCATTCACAGCCCAGAATTCTCTTCTCCCAGTCTTTCTTACAAGGATTTCCCAAGTCACAAGCCCAAAGGGATTTGAAGAGGTCACAACCATGGGGGTCCTCAGTCCTCATCCAGATCATACATGTCCTTCCACCTGTCCCCATGCTGATGGTGCCCCCAGAGAGGCGCCAGGGGCTGAGTGAGTTTGTCAGCCGTCTAAAGAGCTCCTAGCCCTCGCAGCAGCATGCAAGTCCCACCCTACTCATGTCCCTGCTTCTTATCAGAAATCCCCAGCTGGTACCAACAAAACGATTGCCACCTCAACATGCTTCACTTCAGACTGTGTCCAGAGACTTCACGTGTGGAATGACAACCCTTCAGCTTCATTACTCAGGTGAGACCTATCCTTTCATAGTATACTCTAATTTCATCTCAGGTGGTTCACTTTCTAACAGGTGGTAACTTTTCTAAAGTCCCAAAACCTATATACACCAGTTTCTGTGAGAGAGAGCATATGTTCACATGTATCTGTAAACTACTGCAAAATATATACCTGAAAGCAGAAGTACACTAGAGTTTGCAGTGAGTACCTCCCCTAATACTTCCTCTCCACTATTCCAAGCTTTGGGTCCATGATTGCTCAACAATTTGTTTGGCTTCGTATGTTAACTCTCTTTTCAGTTACCAGGTTCCAGATGTCATTAGGATGCCGGCCAGGCTTCCCTGGACTGAAGACCCCACCAATGTGTCCTGGAGCTCTGCTTCCCCAGAGACCCAGCCTACTAGGGAAAGAGAGAGGCAGACTGGGAGTATGGACCGACCAGTCAACACCCATGTTCAGCGGGGAAGCAATTACAGAAGCCAGACCTTCTACCTTCTGCAACCCACAATGACCCTGGGTCCATGCTCCCAGAGGGATAGAGAATGGGAAAGCTATCAGGGGAGGGGGTGGGATATGGAGATTGGGTGGTGGGAATTGTGTGGAATTGTACCCCTCCTACCCTATGGTTTTGTTAATTAATCCTTTCTTAAATAAATAAATAAATAAATAAATAAATAAATAAATAAATAGAAATCCCCAGCTGGTAAGTAGTTGAGTTAGGACTTAGACTCTTCCACGCCAAAACCCACGTTCTGGCTTTGCCCTTCCAGTGTTTTCTTCTACACTCAAATGGGCAAAGGATGGGTGGCCCAGAGCAAGGCACTGTGACTTTAGTGCTTTCCCTCCATTCCAAGTCAAAGGTCAGAGTCCACTCCGCAGGTCCTTGGCTCCTCCACAACCAGGGGAGAGAAAGAAAGGTTCTGCCTACAGAACCCTAGAGAGCTGGAAGGCACCAAGTGCCCCTCTAGCTGCCCTTTCAGTCCTTTTTCCTGCACCTGTTTGGCCCTCATGTCCCCCCACCCCCGTTACCCTCTGCTCCAGGATGCCCACTCCCCCCAGCCTGCTAAGCCTCTTGAGTGCCAAGTATTCCCGTGGGAACACTGGTGCCAACATCCGGTGAGGACAGGCCACCCTTACCTGCCGCCTCTGCTATCGGGCCTGTGTTTGCCCAGGGTGAGGCTAGCCTGGCACAGATGCTGAGCAAATAGAATGCTGGCCTCACAGATCCTCCTTGCAACGAGCTTCAGTGGGGAGCCACTCCCACCTGCCTGGACACCTGCTGAGTGTCCCCTGCACAGCCCTTTCTTCCTGTCCTTTGGGGAGCCCAGATCCAAGGGGCAAGGTAACTGCTATGGGGACTGGAATCAGGGCCAGGCTCTGGCTGCCGCTGCCACTGCCTCTGCATCTGGCCAGGGAACTGACCTTAGAGCAATGACCTTGAGTGCTGTACTTATGACCTTGCTAACCATATGGGGATTGGGGATTGGGGGAAGCCATATACACAGGGCGAGGTGTAGTGGTCTTATGGTGGCGGCCACCTAGAATGCCATCTCTCACTCCCCACCCCCAGAAATCTTTTTTTAAAATTATTTTTCCTTTATTGGGGGATTAATGCTTTTTTAAAAATATACTTATTTATTTATTTTCCCCTTTTGTTGCTGTTGTTGTTTTATTGTTGTAGTTATTGTTGTTGTCATTGTTGGATAGGACAGAGAGAAATGGAGAGAGGAGGGGAAGACAGAGAGGGGGAGAGAAAGAGACACCTGCAGACCTGCTTCACTGCCTGTGAAGCGACTTCTCTGCAGGTGGGGAGTTGGGGGCTTGAACCAGGATCCTTAGCAGGGTCCTTGTGCTTTGTGCCACGTGCTTAACCTGCTGTGCTACCGCCTGACTCCCAAGGGGATTAATGTTTTACATTTGACAGTAAATATAATAGTTTGTACATGCATAACATTTCTCAGTTTTTCACATAACAGTACAACCCCCACTAGGTCCTCTGTCATCCTTTTCCAGGACCTGTACTCTCCCCCCCAACCCACCACAGAGTCTTTTACTTTGGTGCAATACGCCAACTCCAGTTCAGGTTCTACTTAGTGTTTTCTCTTGTTTGTCAACTTCTGCCTGTGAACGAAATCTTAAAGAAGCAGGGGGAGGCTCAGTTGGACCACAGGGGGAGGGGGGAGTTTCTCCAGTTAGGAAGGGAGAGACAGTGTGGGGGAGTCACCAGGGTCAGCATCTTGAGAGCAGAGTCCAGTGGCTGGGCTGGCTCATCTGGTGGAGTGTCTGCCATGGAGCCCTCGGTTTGAACCTTGGCCCAACATATGCCAGAACTCTGTTCTGTTATTATCTTTTTCTCTCCCCCACTCATTCTCTTGTACTTGTGTGCTTACAAAATTATATATTTAAATGCATAACTCCAGGTCCCCAACTCCAGAGACTCTGAATCTCAAAGATCTGCAGTAAAACTGATGGCTCAAGACTCAAGTTTTCACCAAACTTACGTGGCCCTCAGGGATATAGTGAAGTGGAATGAGAGTGTCTCAAAGCTCTGCTGTGCTGGGTTTGAATCCTGCCCCTGACACTTAGCACTGTGACTTGGGACAAGTCACGAGGCCTTTCTAGACACCAGTTGTGCCTGTGAAATAAGGCTATTCTGAACATCGACCTCTTAATCAAGGAGCCCTATTGTCTCGGTGCTAATTGCACCTGGTGAATGTTTGTTGAGCAAAGGGGAGCGAGTCCATTTGCCCAGAACAGACCTGACCGGTCTCCTTGATGTCTCCTGCAACTCAGATCTTTCAACCACTGAATCACAACCTTCATGAACCCTACCTCCCACTGCCTCTTCTCTCACTCTTAAATGAAAAAAAAAATTTTTTATAGAGACAGAAAGAAGCTGAGAGGGAAGGAAGAGATAGAAAGGGAGGGGGAGAGAGAGAGAGAGAGAGAGAGACCTGCAGCACTACTTTACCACTTGTGAAGCTCCCCACCCCCACCCCGGCAGGTAAGGACCAGAGGCTTGAACCCAGGTCCTTGTACACAGTAATGTGTGCACTCTACCAGGAGAGCCACCCCACCTTCTCTCTGTCCCCAGTCACCACCCTAGTTTCAGCCACCATCCCCCTACCATTCTCTACATGGCCCCATGCACAGCCTCCTCTCTGACCTATTTCCATCTTTCCTTTTCTTCTTCCTCCTCTTCTTCCTCCTCCCTGTCCTTTTCCTGCTTATCCTTTCATTTATATTTTTTCCACAGGAGAATGTGACTCTAATAAGATCATGTCTTTGTAGCTTGCTTCTAATCATAACTCTCAGGAAGTCCTTATGAACCTAATAAAATTCCAGTAGTTCTCCATACCTCCCCCTCTTCCTCCTCCTTTTTTTAGACAGAGACAGAGAGACAGAGAGTCAGTGAGAAAGTGAGAGAGAGACCACAGCACCAAAAATTCCATCAATGTGGTGGGAGTCGGGCTCAAACCCGAGTCATACAGATGGCAAAACAGTGCACTGTCCAAGTGAGTTATTTCTTTTTTTCCTTTAAACTTTATTGATTTGATAGGGCAGAGAGAAAAAAAAAAGAGGTGAGGGAAAGAGAGTGACACCTGCAACATTGCTTTGCCATTCACGAAGCTTCCCCCTCTGCAGGTGGGGACTGGGGGCTTGAACCTGGGTCCTTGTGCTAATGTGTGTGCTCTACCAGGTGCTCTACTCCCCAGTCCCCCAAGTGGGCTATTTCACTGACCTCCATATTTTCTTCCAAACCTCTCGTTAACTCCTCTCATCCTCTCAGGGCATTTTAAACTGCTTTCAGATTTGTCCAATGGATACCAGCTTCTCTTGCTCCTAAGACTTGAATAATCAGAAGTTTCTTCCTCTCCCAAACACACCCTTCACCTACTACTCATCCTTCATATTTCAGTTTGAATGTCATTTCCTCAGGGACAGACATAACTGCCCCCCTCCCACGCTGCCCTGCCACCCCTGTCCTTCCTCTATTACAATACCTTTTACACTCTGCTGTGATGACTTCATGCCAGCCTCCAACTCTGAACTGAGGACACAGACCTCTGTCCTGCCCATAGCTGGAGTGCCAGCATTTACCAATGATTTGGGAATACTGTAGATGTTCATTAAATATTACATACAAGGATGGATAGATGGATGGATGGATGGATGGATGGATGGATGGATGGATGGATGGATGGATGGATGGATGGATGGACAGTACGGACGGACGTACTGAGAGAGGTGAATAAGCAAGCCAGAAGGCTCTGGTCACAGTATATCACCTTGGCCGTCCTCTGGCAGTAGAGTTTAGGGTTTGGACGTGCCTGGAGAGAAGACATAGAGGGGCATTTCAGGGACAGGTGAAGGCCACACGGGGGCGCCCCAGGCTCGCTGTAGCTGTTTGGCTCCTCCTCTGCCGCAGGTTCGGGAACCATCAGCCAGTACACGACAGGAGGCGAGGCTCCCCCTGTGATGGACGGCATAGCCCCGCCCAATCTAATTCATCTTTTCCTTGGCCCCGCCTACTTCAGGTCCTGCAGCCCCTGGGGGTGGGACCGGCGGAGGGGTCTCCAATTAAGTCCTGCAAAGCACTCCCAAGGCCAAGCCCGCGAGCCCGGCGGCCTACGATTGGTTGTCTGTTGAAGGAGGCGTGGCCTAGGCTCTGACCGACAGCCTTCCGGCCCCGCCCCCTCGCCCAGAGCGGCAGCGCCAGTGCTGGGCCCAGCAGAAGTGAGGACGTGAGCGGCGCGGCGCGGAGCTCCTCGGACCCTGCCGGCGCTCCCGGAGCCGCGACCCGAGCGCCGCGGCGTGCCGCCAGACAGAGTGCACGCCCGGCCGCGCCCACCGCGCCGCCCGCCAGCCAGCGCTCCCGGAGCCTCCTGGACCGGCCCATCCAGATTCCCGCGAAGCCGATCTGCTCGCACCCCGGCATCGCCTGCATCGGGCGCCCGTCTGCACCGCGCCGGGCGGACCCTCCCCGCAGCCCGCCTGCACCGCGCCGCAGCCCGGTCCCCGGAGCGCCCTCCCGTACCGCGCCGCCGCCGTGCCGGCTATCCCGAGCCGAGCGCGCGCTCCCCGGAGCCCGCAGCCCCGCCGGCGCGGCCCGGCCCGGCTCGGCTCCAGGAGACCCCGGCCATGGCCCGAGCCCGCCCGCCGGGGCCGCCGCCGCTGCTCCCCGGGCTGTTGCTGCCGCTGCTCCTGGCCGCCGGCTGCGGAGCGCTGGAAGGTGAGCTCGTCGGGCCCGCCGGGCGCACGTCGGAGGGGCGGGTGCGCTCCCGCGGGCTGGTTGCGAGGTCGCTGGCCTCTCGTCTCGGCTGAGGCCGCGGGAGGTGGCGGACCGGCTCTGAGCTTTGCAGGAGTCCCCGCACCCCAGGCGGTGGAGCGGGGTGCACTCCGGGAGGCGGCGACCTACCAGCGCGGACCCCCCCCCCCCAAAAGTTGGAGGCTGTCCGGGTTAACCGGGTGCGAGGGCCGACACTCCGCTTTGTCAGGGGCTGGCAGCGCGCTGGGGAGGCTGGGGCGGGGGTTTACCGGCGCCAGATACCCGGGCCGAGGACCTGCCTCCCCTCCGTCTGTCTGCCTCCTGGCGCCCCAGAGCTCTTGTCTGCACGGATCCCCTGAAGTTGTGGGGTTTGCCCGGCTCCTTCTAATTTGGCGGGTGGGGGAAAGGCTCGGAGCTGAGGGGGCAGCGCCCACTTCCCCGTGACTTCACCTGGGGGGACAGCCCGGGTGTCGTCGTCCTGGGAAGAGCTCACACTCAAAGCCACTTGCCGTCAGCCCGCGGGAGGCCCGGCGCCCACACAAACAATAGACACGCTCAGTTTCCCAACAGTTCAGAACAATTAAACAATTCAGAGCAGAAAGCCTCCCTTAGCTCAGGGAAGGGCGCCCCAGAAATCTGGGGGGGCTGGAGCCGGGGCAATACTTGTATGCGGCGTCCATAACAGTCCCGATCACTTTCTCAGTTCAGGGACAAAAATGGGCTTGTGGGGTAACTTGCGCATCGTGGGTACCCAGGAAGACCCAGGAAGAGTGGCAGGGAAGGCATCTTCCCTCTGCTGCTTTCTGTCCTCCGGCCCCAGGGGGAAGCCCGGGAACCCCAAGCTCAGAGGTGCAGGCTCCCCGGATTCCCAGGGTGGACACCTGCCGATCCCCACAGGCACACTGAGGTCGCGCCCACACTGGCACACACGCACCCACATGTGTGTGATAGGATCGCAGGCGTGAGAAACCGGTGTGGGGCTTTGTTGTTGATGCCTCAAGGGTGTGAGCCAGCACACTGGCCTGCATTCCCAGGTCTGCCTGGGATGGAGGAGGCCGGATTTGGGTGTGTGGGGAGGTTGGGGGTCCTGTGGGCCAGCCCCCCGGCTGTCTGGTGTGGGGAGGGCTGTCTGTGGGGCTCACCTTCTCTGTTCCCTTCTAAGTCCCTAGAGGCTTCCCTGGACGGGAGGCAGGCCCCCTCCCCTCAGCTAGGAGCCAGGATCCAGGGTCACTTCCCAGCCCCCTGGGATGTCACACCATCCTCCCAAATGTGACTTTCTCCTGCTCCTTCACTTTTGCCATCCCTCAGACCTTTGGTGTTCTGGCAGAGAGGTGCCCCGAGAGCTCACCCCTAGCCTGGAGGGTCCACCTGCCTACCATTTGCATGCCTTCTCTCTTGGGCTGACCCAGGTCTGAAGCCTTCACATGCTCAGCACCGAGCTCTGGCTGCTGGCGGACGGACTGGCAATTGTCACCAACCTGGAGTCCTGTGCCCTATGCAGGGCAGGGAGTGAGAGAGGAAGAAGTGGTCCACTGAGGGGATGGGCCCAGGAAGAAGGACTGGGAAGGGCTCTGGGTCCTGAGGATAGAGGAGCAGCCAACCTGGAGGCCTGGGCTGTGCCAAGGGGTACAGCCTCTACATGGTAGACAAAGCCTCTTGGTTCCCCGCAGCTGGTAGGCCCCTGGGGGCCACTGGTCAGGGCTGTCCTCTCTCCTCCCTGTACAGTGGGGTTCAGTAAGGCCCAATTCCAGGAAATTACACCTCTCACCCCCCAATTGAAGGAATACTCCTCTGTTTATTCACTCATTGGCAGCTGCGCCCCCTCCCCTCCGCCCAACACACCAGGGCCTACAGGGTTCCCTGTATTCACTCTCTTACCAGAATGTCCCAGGTCCCCCCAGCCAAGAACAGTTTCCCCTTCAGGGCTGGAAGGCAGGGATTCCATAGGGTGGAACTGACCAGGAGCGATGTGTCTGGGTGCTAGAGCTCCCCGCTGAGAACCCTCTGGAGGAAAGAGAGACAGTTATCAGGTCATAAAAAAGCACGTGGTGGGGTGTGTGTGTGGGGGGGGACATGGGCTGTGTCCACTGACTGAGTGGTCCCTTCCTTTCTGGAGATGGTAGGTAGGAGGAGGGGGCCAACGGGTCAGCCAGGCTGGGGCTGTCTCTGGCCCTTCCCCCCACCCCCTCCCTCCAGTCCTGTTTGTCAGGAGCTGCCAGGAGGCTCCATGGCCAGTGTTTGGGGAACCAGTTTGCTTGTCACTTTAGCCAGGACTCGCTGCCACTGTGGCCTCGCCAAGCTCCAGCCAGAGAGCCGGCCTGACACTAATTAAACAGCACCGAGAGGCTGAATCACCAGGCCTGCATACTTTGAAAATTGTAGCCCTGCCTGTTGTGCTGAGTCAAACTGGTTTGTCGGGATTGGGCGGAGGGCAGGGGGGGAGGGAGCTGGGCACAGCTGGGCACCTGCTGGGGTGGGCCATGCCATCTCCTTGGGGCCCACCCAGGGGCTCTCCTGCTATCCTCTGTCCTCAGACTCTCAGACTCCTGGCCAGCCCTGGGCAGGAAGGGCTTGAAGAGGGCATGACCTAACTGTCCGCCTGCCTGCAGGCTGGCAGTGTGGCTCTGGGCAGGGGGCATCTGGGCTCTCTGCCCTCTCAGCCTCTTTTCTTCCTCCTGCTCCACCCTCTCAGGTTGATTCAATTAGGAATCCTCCTCATCTGAGCGGAGCAATGGAAACACTGTGTCTGTGCCCATATGCTTCCCACCCCTCCCCTCCTGCCCAGACTTGGGCGCCCAGGCCGCACAGACCGCGCTGGAAGTGGAGGGGCAGAGGTTCCCCCAGTGAGACCCCTTTGCCTCTGGCTGACCACCCACAGGCAGACATGCTGACATGGGAGGGAGGAGTGTGGAGAGGACCAGAACCATCCTCCTGCCCCCACTAGCCTTCTGATCCCTTGCCCCCTGTCCTCCAGTCCCCCTGCCACTCCGTCCTCCAGCCCCTCTACCCCCATCCTCAGTCCTCCAGCCTCCCTACCCCTCTGTCCACCTGTTCCCTGCCCTCCAGACCCAGAGCCAGACCACTCCTGCCTCCTTCAAGTCTCTGGCCTGCACTTCAGGCTGGAGGCCTTTCCCTTCTCTAGATTTCTTTTGTGGGTTCCTTGACCCTCACTGGCCTCCATGTCCCTGGGGTGGGGTGTTCCAGGTGACAAGAATTGGGGTGCTGTGGGGTCTCACAAAGAGTTGTAACCTGGCCCTTCACCAGGGCAGATGGCCGGCACCCAGCTGGTGGCCCCACACTGGAGGGGGACAGTGAGGTCCTGGGCCACAGACACACTGAGTGTCCCCCATGTTCCCTATTCACCATGACCCCTACTTAGGTGTTTAAGCATCATCCAAAGCTCCCAGGCCAGAATCTCTTTGTGATGCCACCTTCAAGGTGGGCGGGGAGAGACCTGGCAGGGTGCCGGTGTGCAGCCAGGGGAGTGGCCTGAGGGGGCCGCACCCCAACACACCCAGAGTCATCCTCATGCCCTGCCTGCACCTCAGCCCGGACCCTTGACAGTGTCTGCTTTTCTGCAAATGTTGCCCTGTCCCAGCTGGGCCTCAGCCAGCGACCAGGCTCACAGTGTATTTGTGTGTGTGCAGGACGCTCACACTGCCTGCACTCCTGGGTGGGTGGCTGCCAGTGGCGTCTGTGCTGGTGCATCTGGTGCTGGCTGTGTGTCACTGTCTCTGCTTCTGTCATGGGGAAACTCACATCCACTATGTCCTTGGTATGCACGAACTTCAGGCAGGTGGGCTGGCTGTCTCAGGTGCAGCTGGATGGGTGAACGGGGGCAGGGGCCCGCAGGGAAGACTGGCTCTGTGCAGGCAGGACTCAGAAGGAACGCTGCATGTCTCCAGAGCTGCTTGTCTGCGCTTCTGTCACCTGTGTGTTCACTGGCACTCTGAGTCCTTGGGTGTGGGTTTGAGCTCGGGCACTGGGCAAACCCTAGTCACTGCATGCCCAATTGAGACCTGCACACCCATGGCCATGTGGCCACTCCTGGAGGACCCGGGGTGCACTCAGAGGGTGCTGCTGATGGCTGAGCCTTGGTCCCCAGTCCTGGAATGCTCCAAGGCCTGTTGTCTGTGTTCCTGCTTGCTGTGGAAGATGGCGGGGGGGTCCCCTGGATCCTGCCCTGCATCCTTAGTGGCCAGCTGCTCTGTGATCCCTGCCTGGCAGTGGGTGATAATGGGGGTTGGGGTGGAGAGTGTTCCCTCATCCCTCTTGCACTTCATATCCTTCCCTCAGATATGTACACACACACACACACACACACACACACACACACACACACACACGTGCGCTCACTGTGCCACACACAGAGCAGAGGGTGCGGGCTCTGTTACCTTGGGTCTCTCCCTCCAAGTGTCACAGACTCAGATTCTGAGACCCTGAGACCTGAGCGTCTGAGAGTCCCGACCCCCTCCTGACACCCCTCCCCCATCAGTGTGGGGAAAGCAAGGCCCCTCCCCACCCGGATGACCTGAGCCCCTGCTCAGGCACTCTTGAGTCGAAATCCAAGTCCTCTCCTCATTAATGGGAAAAATGTGCCGGGATTGAGTGATGGCCAAGGGCTGATTCCCGCCCCCCCCTTCTCTCGTTCCCCAGAAATTAAACAGAAATGAAGAGCCTGCCCGCTCCCTAGCACCCCCTCCCCTCCAGCCAGCGCAGGGCTTGTTTTAAACTGTAGAAGAATCTGGCTGGAGGGGGAGGGAGCTGAATATTTGGGTTTAAACAGTTCCAGATGGGTTTGGCACAGGCTGAGCAGAAGGAAGTGAGTGAGGGGAAAGGAGGCGGGAGGCCACGGAGGCTGGGAGCCCTGGGTCCTGCTGCAATGGGTGAACTGAGCTGCAAGCTGGCTGGGGCAGGCTCGTCTTGGGCTCAGCTGGCTCCAGGGGACAGGAGTTCTCAGGGACAGGGATGCCGGGAGCTGCTGGTGCTGTGGGGCTGAGGCAGAGGCCACTTGGCAGCCTCCCTTTCCCTCCCTCCTCCCCTCCCTCCCTCTGTCTGTCTCTTTGAGCCTCCTTGTCTCTCCATCACTCTGTCTTTTGTCATCTGCCCCTGGCGGCCAGGCTTCCCCCACTGCTTCTGCCCATCTCCTCTTTCCTCCACACCTTCCAGCCTTGTGTGTCTGTCTGTCTGTCTACCTGCCTGCTTGCAAGAGGAACCCACCACTGCAGTGGGAACAGGTCTCCCCACTCTGCAGAGGGGCCTGCCAGAGAGAGACTTGAGGAAACCAGGTCCTCGACCCCCCTCAGTAGTGAAAGGCCTGGCACTGCTGACTTGAGGAGGGTTCCTGGCCCCAGGGCCAGGCTTCATGACACCAGTGTTACAGAATACAAGCCCCAGGGCCCTGGATCTTTCCTGGGGCCTCCCCCTAGCCCCCCCAACCTGGGGAGCAGTGACTCCTCGAAGTTCTTGGGTCACTCCGAATCTCAGGCTGTGAGGATGGAATTGGTACCTTTCCTCTCAGGTCTGATCCTGGGGTCCCAGTACTGGAAGACAGAATTGTCCCACCCTGAGGGCATGTCTAGTGAGCAGCGTTAGGGGACCCCTCTGAGGGCAGGACAGTGGTACCCTTGCAAAGTCCTTGACCCTGGATGCTCAGCAGAAGGTATCTCACTCTGACTTAGGGGTTTGGGGACAGGCTTTTTGGAGGAGGTGACAGGCTTTCCAGGCTCTCTCTGCTTCCTCTTTACAAAGGGGCCATTGCAGTGGCCTGATTAGGGGCTACTTGTGGATTCATACAGGCCCAGCCTTGAGCCATCCGCAGCCCTGCAGTCCTAGCAGCTTCACTCTGGCCACATACCTGCTTTATCAGGGCTTTGCTTTTCTCTCTGTCACAGGGGTCCACTCACACCCTTGATCCAGGGGCTGTAGGGAGGGGCTGGGGCTTACTGGCAGACCTGAGCCTGTGGGAGGCTGAGTGGACACTGGCTGGAGCACTACTCCACCCTGAGCACTGCAGCTGGACCTGTGCCTTTGTGGGGCTGGGGAGTCCCGGGTACACAGCCCTTTGTTGGGGGATAAAGGTCCTGCTGGCCCCTTTGTGTGGAGATTAGCAGAGCTCTAGGTGTGGGAGCCCCCAGCTGTGCCTTATTGGCCAGGCTGTCAGCAGAGGCCAGACATATCAAGGCTGGGACTGTCCTGCCCAGCCATTGCTCTGGCCACAGCTTCCTCCCCATCCTCAGACCCTCCCCTGACCACTTCCCTTCTGTTGCTCCCACAGAGACCCTCATGGACACCAAGTGGGTGACGTCTGAGTTGGCGTGGACATCTCATCCTGAAAGTGGGGTAAGACTCTCCTCTGTCTTCCCAGCCTCCTTCCCAGTGAGGCCGCTCTTCCATCCAATGTCCACCCCTGCTCACCTCTCAGCCAGCCACATTGCCCTGCCCACGCTTCCCCCTTTCCCTGGGAAGAGCAGCCACTTACTTACTTGGGAACCAGAAAGCCTAGTTTTCTGTGTGACCTTGAGTAAGGCAGTTCACCTTTCTGAGCCCGGTTCACAAGTGCTAACCCCCTGCGGTCCCAATGTCTCTGGATCACTTGCCTCCTTAGGTGGCTTTCACTGCTGTACAAGCCTCAGAAGCTCTGGGGCTGGGTGGCCACTAGGCCTGACCTTGAACAGGACCAGTACCTTCTGAGAACCTTGGCTGCTGCCTCTCTAGAGTGGGGTCAACAGCTGCATATCCTCAGAGCACTCTTGTGAAGGATGATTTTGGTCAAGAGTGGTCACCCATTTGGCCTAGGAGTTGGTGCAGTGGATGAGGCATTGGGCTCTTAAGCATGAGGTCTCAAGTTTGATCCCTGGCATTGCATGTGCTCTACTTCTCCCTGCCCTGTCCCCAGCCCCCATTAATAAATGACATCTTAATAAAGAAAGAAAGAAAGAAAGAAGGACTGCCATTATGTATCAAATACTTGCTCTATATCAGGCACTGTTACAAGGCCAGTATGTGTGTTAAACTGATTTAATTCCTCACAGCCTCATTTACTTCCAATCAACCCCATTTCACAGATAATAAAACCGACATAAAGAGGAAATATTATAGCTGTTGTAGTACTTACCCCTTGAAAGTGCTTTACTCATCTAGATTTGTGTATTCCTGATGCATCTTACTGTTTTCAAGAAGACTTGTTATTGGCTTTTTAAAAAAAACATACATATATATATATTTTTTAATTAATTAATTAATTAATTTTTTTTACCAGAGCACTGCTCAGCTCTGGTTTATGGTGGTGCAGGGGATTGAACCTGGGACTTTGGAGCCTCAGGCATGGGAGTCTGTTTGCACAGCTATTATGCTATCTACCCCTGCTTGTTATTGTTTTAAATTAAAAAATAGATTGAGACAGGGAGGGAAGAAGTGAGAGACCAGAGCACTGAAGCTCTCTTCAGTGTGGTGGGGCCAGGCTTGAACCTGAGCTGTGATGCACATGGCAAAACAGCACACTATCCAAGGAGCCAGTTTGCCAATCTTCTAGAATTATTTTACTTCAGGCTCCGAGGTCCCAGGCTCAATCCCTAGCACCACCATAAGCCAGAGCTGAGCAGTGCTCTGTTTAAAAGCAGATCATACACACACAGACCTAGAATTATTTTGTTTATTTCATGAATGATGGGTAGATGGAGAGGGATAAAATAGGAGAACCAGTCTCACTCTGGCCTGTGTGTTGCTGAGGATGGAGCCCAGCATCGCATACTTCTAAGTCCAGCACTTTGCCTGAGCCACTTGCTTCTGCTGCACCTCGATTCTGGATGAGTTTTAGACAGGGACCCGGGGCACAGACAGTTGGGAGACTTGCCCAGAAGGGCACGGTGAGTGGAAAGCTGGGCTTCGAACCTGCACTGGCGCTCACTCCCTCTCCCTCTATCTGTTCCGCACAGTGGGAAGAGGTGAGCGGCTACGATGAGGCCATGAACCCCATCCGCACGTACCAGGTGTGCAACGTGCGAGAGCCGAGCCAGAACAACTGGCTGCGCACTGGCTTCATCTGGCGGCAGGACGTGCAGCGGGTGTACGTGGAGCTCAAGTTCACGGTGCGGGACTGCAGCAGCATCCCCAACATCCCCGGCTCCTGCAAGGAGACCTTCAACCTCTTCTACTACGAGGCGGATGGCGACGTGGCCTCGGCCTCTGCCCCCTTCTGGATGGAGAACCCCTATGTGAAGGTGGACACCATCGCGCCCGACGAGAGCTTCTCGCGCCTGGATGCCGGCCGTGTCAACACCAAAGTGCGCAGCTTCGGGCCGCTGTCCAAGGCGGGCTTCTACTTGGCCTTCCAGGACCAGGGCGCCTGCATGTCGCTCATCTCCGTGCGCGCCTTCTACAAGAAGTGTGCCTCTACCACCGCGGGCTTCGCGCTCTTCCCTGAGACCCTCACCGGGGCCGAGCCCACCTCGCTGGTCATCGCCCCCGGCACCTGCATCGCCAACGCCGTGGAGGTATCCGTGCCGCTCAAGCTGTACTGCAACGGGGACGGCGAGTGGATGGTGCCCGTGGGCGCCTGCACCTGTGCCACCGGCTATGAGCCGGCCTCCAAGGAGTCCCAGTGCCGTGGTGAGTGAGGGCTGGTGGAGGGTGTCGGGGACCATGGCCCTGTGCTGCCCCCACCTGCCAGACAAGGGGGCCTGGCATCAGGGCTGGGGCAGAAGGAGGGGAGGGAAGAGAGGGAGCAGGTACAGGGACAGTGGTATAAGGAGGGACAGAGGAGAAATTGGGAGGGACGCCTGGATAAGGAGAGAGAAAAGGGGCTGGGTGTTGGTACACTTGGTTGAGCATACAAGTTGCCACATGCAAGGACACAGGTTCAAGTCCCCTGATCCTCATCGGCAGGGGGGTAGCTTTGTGAATGGTGAAGCAGTGCTACAGGTGTTGTGTCTCTGTCTCCCTCCCTCCCTCCCTATCTCCCCTTCCTTCTCAATTTCTCTGTCTCTATCCAATAATAAAATTAGGAGAAAAAGGGGAGTGGGGCATAGAGCTAGCTCCCTTGGCTAGTGTGCGGCTTTGCCACGTGTTTGACCAGGTTCGAGCCCAGTCCCCGCCTCACTGAAGGAAGATTTGGTGCTGTGGTCTCTTCAGGCTCTTTCTCTGCCTTTGTGTCTCTATCTAGAAAAAAAAAGAAAAGAAAAGAAAAGAAAGAAATACAGAGAGAAAAGAAAAAGAAGAATAAAAATAGGAACTGATATCAAAGAGAGACAGAGGGAGAGAGAGAAAAGATGCTTGTAGAGAGGGCAGGGGAGAGAGAGAGCTCACCAGGTAGGACTGATATCTTACTATTAGGTCCAGGTTGGAGCCCAGGCACCACACAGGAGGGGCTGCGGCAATGGAGGAAGCTTCAGTGCTTCAGTGCGGTGGTCTCTCTTTCTCTCCTTGTCTCTACCTGATGAAACAAAACAAAACAAAAATGGCCTGGAGTGGTGGGACGCTGGTCTCACCAAAAACAAACAGCTATGATAGAGGAAGAGAGACTTGGGGAATCCTTACTCCAAGGAAGCTGGCTAGAGACTAAAGGTCTCTTTGATCTGCCAAGTGTCTGCTTCACCCTGGAAGTATGAGACGGGCTCCAGAGCTATGGGGGCAGAGCCTGTGCTCCTTTTACCTTGGGTCTCTGCTCAGCTTGAGAGGCAGTGTGTGTAGAATTCCCCTGCGGTCAAAAGGAGAATGCATCTAGAGGGGCAGATATGGTAGGTCATTTTCAGTCTTGGGAAGGCTATCACCATTAGTTCCTATGAACACAGTTTTTGAGTATCCCCACACTCTGAAAATGAAATGAGCAGCTCATACCAGATTGGAATATTGTCCTGTCAGATAGGAGGGGGAGACCATAGAGTACAGTGACTAGGGATCCCATCCCTGAAGGCTGGCTGGCTGCCCCAGACGCTGCCACTTCCACCCAGAAGGTAAACTTAATTTTTTTTCTCTTCTTTTTTTAAATAAATGCTTTGTTGAAATTTTTTATTTTATTATCTTTATTTATTTATTGGATAGAGACAGCCAGAAATTGAGAGGGAAGGGGTAGATAGAGACACCTGCAGCCCTGCTTCATTGCTTGTGAAGCATCCCCCCTGCAGGTGGGGACTGGGGCCTTGAACCCTGGTCCTTGCACATTGTAACACGTGTGCGCAACCATGTGCGCCACTACTGAACCCCTTTAATTTGTTTTCTTTATTGGGGGATTAGTGGTTTATAGTCAACAGTAAAATACAGTAGTTTGTACACGTGTAACATTTCTCAGTTTACCACATAACAAACCTACCCCCTGTCACCATGTTCCAGGACCTGAACCCTCCTCCCATCCCAGAGTCTTTTACTTTGGTGCAGTACACCAACTCCAGTCCAAATTTTGCTTTGTGTCTTCCCTCGTGTTCTTATTTTTCAACTTCTGTCTCTGAGTGAGATCATCCCATACTCACCCTTCTCTTTCTGACTTATCTCACTTAATATGATTCCTTCTAGCTCTTTGAACTCTTTGAACCTTGCCTTCCTGTCTGGCAAAGTAGAGACAGTGGTGACACCTTCACAGAGGGGGTGGTGGGGCTCACTGAGCTCCTTGTGGGTGCTGGCCTCTACTCAGGAGCCTTCACAGAGGGGCATGCCCTTGTCCTTGTGTCACACATGGATTCAGAAGGCCTTCCTAGGTAGAGGAATTTGCATCTTCAGAGCCTCAGCTCTGACCCCTGCTGCAGCCATGGGTGGTGGATTGCACTTGTCTCCACTGTTTTGCCAATAAGGAAATGGAGTTTCTTGCAGATTCTGCACCCAGACCCCTTAGCTGCTAGGAATGTGGCAATTGGTTGACAGCCCTGTCTCAGAGCCCAGCAAGGACTTGGCCTTCTGTCCTTGCTCCCCCAGTCCACTCTTGCACTTGCTCCTATATTCTGAGGGGTGGCAGCTGGGGGCCAAGCTTACCAGGAAGGTGCTGGGTGCCCTGCCTGTCCCTCTACACTTCTTTGGGAACTTGGTCCCAGACTTCCTCTTGTTAAGTGGAGAAGGGGGTGGGGGTGATGAGCCTGACAGCCTGAAGAGGGGCTAAGGCTCTGCGGGGCCCTGGCAGGAAGTGCAGGCTGGTTCCCATGGCAACCAGGCTGGCCTGGCCTCTGCCCCCTCCCCCACTGCCTCTGAATTGCTGGGCTAGAGCCTTACCTTAGGGAGAGAGGAGGAGAGACCCCAGGCAGGCAGCTCCCCGCCCCCAGCTCTGGCCAGTGCACTTTCTGTATGTGCTCCCTGGTGGTGTCATGAGCAGATAGACTGCCCTTGGGCTTCCTTGTGTCCCAGGCTGTGCTGGGGTATGCCCCTCACCCCACACAAAGATGCCTGAATGATCAGGTGTGTGGGCTGTGGCAGGGGAAGGGACTTTGTAGCCCATAAGGGGCTACATGTAAGGGGCCTGAGTCTCCAAGTCTAGCTGGGCACATGGGGGTGATAAACTAGATCAGAAGGAATGCAGACAGTGAGTCTGACTGCCTTTGGGGCTTGGGCCTGGACTCCATGGGGTCTGAATGCCAGCTGCTCCTTCCTGGCCTCCCTGCCTGCTTCTGTCCTCTCCTGTCTCACCCCTCCAGCCCCCACCTGCCCTGTCCCTAGTGGGTGGGGAGGACGGGGATAGTGACAAGCAGTCACTGGCTGCTCTGGGGTGCCTCTGAGGGTCCCCAGACTGTAGGGAGAGACTAGGGTACTCTGGGTGAGGCAGGTGCCTCTCTCTCCTCCCCCTACTCTGGTCCCTGCCCCAACAGGCCCAGCTGTCCAGGTGATGGGCTGATGCCTTAGTCCTGGAGGCTATGGCCGGGGGTGGGGGGTTGGGGGGGGTGGGGAGTATTGTGCTGACACAGGGTTTCCGAGGGCAGAAAGGCCTTTTGTAGTTAGGCGGCCTCTGCAGGGCACAGGTGGAGGGCACACCTGGCTGGTGTGGGGGGTGCTTCTCCCAGAGGGATGGGTGGAGGGTATCTGCAGAGAAGGGAGGTGAGCCTGTGCATCCCCTGTCCCCTCAGCCTGTCCCCCTGGGAGCTACAAGGCCAAGCAGGGGGAGGGGCCTTGCCTTCCCTGCCCCCCCAACAGCCGAACCACCTCCCTGGCCGCCAGCATCTGCACCTGCCACAACAACTTCTATCGTGCCGATTCAGACTCTGCCGACAGCGCCTGCACCAGTGAGTGCCCGTGCCCCTCTAGATGCTGTCAGTGGCTCCTTTCTCCAGATGGGGAAAGTGAGGCTCAGATATGCTCCATAAGGCACAGCTAGGAAGTGACCAGTCTCCAGGAGGAATCCAAAACCTTTCCTGGCCTCCCTGCCTGCTTCTGTCCTCTCCTGTCTCACCCTCTCCAGCCCTCACCCTGCCTTGTCTGTAGAGGGTGGGGAGGGCAGGGGACAGTGACAAGCAGAGGTCCCACCTCTCCCACCCACATTTATTTATTTATTTATTTATTTATTATTATTATTATTATTATTATTATTATTATTATTATTTTACCAGAACACTATTCAGCTCCGGCTTATGGTGGTACAGGGGATTGAACCTGGGACCTTAGAGCCTCAAGCATGAGAATCTATTTGCAAACCATTATGCTATCTACCCTGCCTCACCCTTATTTAATGAGCATCTATTATCTTCTGACTGGGCATCAGAAGCCAGCTGGGGCCTGGGAGCCCATCCTATGGATAGGACTGGCTCAAGGCTCAGCTCAGTGAGGACCACACCTCCCTGAGGCAGCCTGGTGTCCTGACTCCTCCCTGCCCTGTCCCACTGGCCTTTGGTGCCAGGTCTTGCACCAGACACCCAGGGATATGGAGACTCAGGCAGGCCGTGCCCTCGGGCCTGTAGCCCAGCCATGGGAGCAGATGTGAAGACAGATAGTGAGCTTGTCATATGCTAAGTGCTACCACACTGGAGGGAGCCTGGGAGTGGTGTGGAGGTGCAGAGGGTAGGGAGCATGAATTGGGAGGCTTCTGAGAGGAGGCGCCATCTGAAATTTAACCTTGCAGGCTGAATAGGCATCTGCCCTGTGGGGGAGAGGAGAAAGGGGGCTTCTGGGGAAAAAGGGGTTCTGGGAAGCTTCTTGGACTCAGCCTCAGGACCCCACCTTCCCTCGCAGCTGTGCCTTCTCCACCCCGGGGTGTCATCTCCAATGTGAATGAGACATCTCTGATCCTGGAGTGGAGTGAGCCCCGGGACCTAGGGGGCCGAGACGACCTCCTCTACAACGTTATCTGTAAGAAGTGCCGAGGGGGCCCTGGGCTGGGGGGCGCCCCTACCTGCTCTCGCTGTGATGACAATGTGGAGTTTGAGCCCCGGCAGCTGGGCCTGACGGAGCGGCGTGTCCACATTAGCCACCTACTGGCCCACACGCAATACACCTTCGAGGTGCAGGCGGTCAATGGGGTGTCGGGCAAGAGCCCCCTGCCGCCCCGCTACGCTGCTGTCAACATCACCACCAACCAGGCTGGTGAGTTGGGATGGGCGGACCCCTGGAGTCCTGGGGTGGGGGTAATCCCTGTCTGCCTGGAGCCTGTGCTGAGCCCCTTGCTCCCCAGCCCCGTCCGCGGTGCCCACACTGCACCTGCACAGCAGCACCGGCAGCAGCCTCACCCTGTCCTGGGCGCCCCCGGAGCGCCCCAACGGCGTCATCCTGGACTACGAGATGAAGTACTTTGAGAAGGTTCGAGCCACAGCGGTGGGGTGCTTGGGTCCCAGGGCCTGGCTGTTGGGGGAGCCCTGCTGCTGAGGACACCCCCCCCCAACTCACTCCACCCTCGGCCCACAGACTCAGGGCATTGCCTCCACGGTGACCAGCCAGAAGAACTCAGTGCAACTGGACGGCCTGCGGCCCGAGGCCCGCTACGTGGTGCAGGTGCGCGCCCGCACGGTGGCCGGCTACGGGCAGTACAGCCACCCTGCTGAGTTCGAGACCACCAGCGAGAGAGGTAACATTGGGGCCCTACGCCCATACCCCATGCCCTCTGTGTCCCCGTCGCCAAGACAAGCCCCTTGCATCCTGCCCTCCCATGCCCTGTGCCTGCTCACCGCTGCTCCCCTGTCTGACTCCAGGCTCCGGTGCCCAGCGGCTCCAGGAACAGCTGCCCCTCATCGTGGGCTCTGTTGCTGCCGGGCTTGTCTTCGTGGCGGCTGTCGTGGTCATCGCTATCGTCTGCCTCAGGTACCCCCACGCCTGGCTGAGCACATCTGCCCCCTCACACACACGAGCCAGGGCCGCAGCTTTCCTGGGCCTGCTGTCCTCGCCAGGAAGGCCCTCTCCAGTCCCTGCCTGTGGGCTAATTCTGCCCACAAATCGAGGGCCACACCTACACAGCCTCTTGCCTAGACCCCAGGGACCGACCACTCTTAGCACCAGCCAAGGGGCCCCTGTGCACACTGCCCGCCACCCTTCCCTAAGAAAAGGGGGCTGTGGGACTGGTCTCACATCACTCTCCCCTCGCCCACAGGAAGCAGCGCCACACCCCTGACTCCGAGTACACGGAGAAGCTGCAGCAATACAGTGAGTTCAGCCCTGGCCCCCACAGACCAGATTCCCAGATCGCCCTTGGTCCCTGTCTAGAACTCCCTTCCTTGCCATCATTCCATGGGTGCCCCCTCCTGCTTCCCGTTCTTTGTGGAGCCCCACTCCACTCCTGATCACCCCAGAGATGAATGAGGCCTGACCCCATCCTCAGAGGCAGTTAGTCCAGGGAGCAAGACAAGCTGTGTCCACACAGGGAAGTCAGGGAGAGCAATAAAGTCTTAAGACATGTGTTCCTGTCACAAAGAGCACTGAGAGTTCAGACAAGAGGAAGGCTTCTTGGAGGAGCTGGCCTTGCACAAAGCTGAGCTGAGCAGGGCTAGAGAGGTGGGGGGGGGCACTCTGGGCCGAGAGACCCGCAGGGGAGGTGGGTTGAGTGCCCAGCTGTGGGGGTGGTGAGAAAATTGCTTTGACAGCTGCCAGGGAGCCAGGCCTGGAGCTGTGGCCAGTCCTGGGGGGTGAGGGGGCCAGGCAGAGCGGTTGGGACTTGATTCTCAGCAGAGGTAATCCGAAAGGCTCTGGGGCGCGGGCAGCTATACAAAGCAGGCATTGTTGTCGGAGGACAGGTATGCAGGTAGGCCGGTGGGAATGGTCTGGAGACTCTGCCAGTCTGCTATGTGTGGAAGGGCTGGGGAAGGTTGGGGGCAGTGGGAGCGAGGGAGTGCGAAAGAGATTCTGACAGACTGAGACAAGGGCCAGGGAAGAACAGGAACCCCTGGCTTCTGACTGTTGTGTGTGGAGGCAGGGAGCAAAGGAGGGAGTTGGCCCCCTACCCCCTCAACAGGCTGCTTTGCTGTCTCTAGTTGCTCCTGGAATGAAGGTCTATATTGACCCTTTCACCTACGAGGATCCCAATGAGGCCGTGCGGGAGTTTGCCAAGGAGATTGATGTGTCCTGTGTCAAGATAGAGGAGGTGATAGGAGCAGGTGAGTCCTCAGCACATTGGGCAGTGGGGATGGGGGGTGGGATGTCTCATAACTGCTCCAGGAGCGGCTGACATCCTGTATCCTGCACTCCTCAGGGGAGTTTGGGGAGGTGTGCCGGGGCCGGCTGAAGCAGCCTGGCCGACGGGAGGTGTTCGTGGCCATCAAGACGCTGAAGGTAGGCTACACGGAGCGGCAGCGGCGAGACTTCCTCAGTGAGGCCTCCATCATGGGCCAGTTCGACCACCCCAACATCATCCGCCTGGAGGGCGTGGTCACCAAGAGCCGGCCTGTCATGATCCTCACCGAGTTCATGGAGAACTGTGCCCTGGATTCCTTTCTGCGGGTGAGTCCCTCCCTGAGCCTGCAGGTGCAGCCAGGCAGGGGTGCGGCCGGAGTCTAGCCTTGTGTCCTGACTGCCTGTCCTGCCTGCGTTGCCTCAGGCTGACTTGACCTCTTGGTCTCAGTTGCCTTGGCTCTAGATTTTTTATTTAATTTTGTAGAGCTGGGCTTCTCTCATCTTTTATCACCACCAGGGTTGTTTCTGGAGCTTGGTGCCTGTACAATTCCACCACTCCCAGTGACCACTTTTCCCTTTGACAAGACAGGGAGAAATCGAGAGGGGAGGGAGAAACAGAGGGAGAGAGAGACAGAGACCTGTAGTCCTGCTTCACCACTCCTGTAGCTTCTCCCCTGAAGGTGGGGACCAGAGCCTAGAACCTGGGTCCATGCACAAGGTAATGTGTGTGCTCGACCAGGTGCTCTACCGCTTGGCCCCAGAGCTGGGTCTCTTGCATGGGTGATTTGATTTCACTGCTCTGACTTTTTCATTCAGAGAGAGAGAGCAAGAGAGAGAGAGAGGTGTTACATCACCAAATCTTTCCCCAGTATGGTGGTACCTGGACTTGACCCCAGATTTTCCGCATGGTGAGGCTAGGAAAGAGCTTTGTGAGGCTTGTGGGAATGTAACATATGGGGTAGCAGTGTCAGCATTCTTTTTTTTTTTTTTTCCTCTTTGTTGCTCCCCCTTTTTTCAATTGTTGTAGTTATTGTTGTTGATATTGATGTTGTCATTGTTAGGACAGAGAGAAATGGAAGGAGGGGGAGAGAAAGATAGACACTTGCAGACCTGCTTCACCACCTGTGAAGCAGCTACCCTGCAGGTGGAGAGCTGGGGGCTCGAACCAGGATTCTTACACCGGTCATTGTGCTTCGCACTATGTGCGCTTAACCCACTGAGCTACCGCCCAGCCTGACTCTCGCGGCACCAGCTTTCCGGGTGCTCACTGAGCATGTTCTCTGGGCTTGGAGAGGGCCGGGGACCCTGAGCACTGGGCACCCCTGAGCCGGTTGTCTCTTGCCTGCAGCTCAATGATGGGCAGTTCACAGTCATCCAGCTGGTGGGCATGCTGCGGGGCATTGCGGCAGGCATGAAGTATCTTTCGGAGATGAACTACGTGCACCGAGACCTGGCCGCCCGCAACATCCTGGTTAACAGCAACCTAGTCTGCAAGGTGTCTGACTTCGGCCTGTCGAGATTCCTGGAGGATGACCCCTCAGACCCCACATACACCAGCTCACTGGTACAGCCTATGGCTGGGTGGGCAGCTGGGGCCAGGGCCCCCCAGCCCAGGGCTCGGGGCTGGGGAATGGCCTCGAGTCCCCCGGTGAAGGGCATATGCTGCCCCTTCCCCCAGGGCGGGAAGATCCCCATTCGCTGGACAGCCCCTGAGGCCATCGCCTACCGCAAGTTCACCTCAGCCAGCGACGTGTGGAGCTACGGCATCGTCATGTGGGAGGTCATGAGCTATGGGGAGCGGCCCTACTGGGATATGAGCAACCAGGATGTGAGTGGTCCTGGGAGGATGGCCTGGGGATTCAGCGGGCGGCTTACTGGGAAGTTAGTGGGTGCCAGGTGTTCTTGGGCAGTCAGAGGATCTCAGTAGATCAGAGGGTTCTGGGTATGTCACTGGGAAGTTGGGGGGGGGGGTGGGGGCAGCTTATTGGGAGATCAGGGGTGTCAGGTGGTTTACCGACTGGCCAGGTGGTACGAGGCGTCCCTGGGTAGACAGGGTGCTAGGTAGCTCACTGGGCATTCAGGAGGCAGGGGTGCTAGGTATCTGGGTGTTCAGGGGATATCAGGCAGTCAGGGGGTACTAGCCAGCTCACTGGGCATTCATGGGGAAGGGGTGGCTCACTGGGCAATCTGGAGGTGCCAGGTGTCCTCAGGTACTTAGGGGGTGCTGTGTGTCTTTGGGTGGTCAGGGGTGGCTCACTGGGTGGTCAGGGGTTACAGGGCATCCTCGTGGGGTCAGGGGCGCTGGGGGCTCACTGGGCATTCATGGGGCAGGAATGTCCTCGGGCAACTAGGGGTGCCAGCGGCTGACAGGTGGTACCCGCAGGTCATCAACGCAGTGGAGCAGGACTACCGGCTGCCCCCGCCCATGGACTGCCCCACGGCCCTACACCAGCTCATGTTGGACTGCTGGGTGCGGGACCGCAACCTCCGGCCCAAGTTCTCCCAGATCGTCAACACCCTGGACAAGCTCATCCGCAATGCCGCCAGCCTCAAGGTCATCGCCACCGCCCAGTCTGGGTCAGTTCCCTGCCCCCGTTCCACTGCTACCCTCCCCCATATGCCCCCCGCCGTTCTCGGTGCTCACCAGGCCCATCTCCCATCAGCATGTCCCAGCCCCTCCTGGACCGCACGGTCCCTGACTACACTACCTTCACGACGGTGGGCGACTGGCTGGACGCCATCAAGATGGGGCGCTACAAGGAGAGCTTCAGCAGCGCTGGCTTTGCCTCCTTCGACTTGGTGGCTCAGATGACAGCAGAGTACGTTGGGCCCAAGGATGGGGAGGGCCAGGCAGCTGGCGGGTCTGAGGATGGATGATGGGTGGAGGGCTGACACCCCTGGCTGTGTCCTGCAGGGACCTGCTCCGAATCGGGGTCACCTTGGCCGGCCACCAGAAGAAGATCCTGAGCAGCATCCAGGACATGAGGCTGCAGATGAACCAGACACTGCCCGTGCAGGTCTGACGGCGCCACCGCAGTGAGGACTCTGCACAGAGGATTCCTCCAGCCGCCTGGACCTAGGGACTTGGGGTCCAGTGCGGGGAAGGCCCCAGCCATGGGGGGGTGGCCCCCCAGGCCTATGCTCCCTCTGCAGGAAGCTAGCCCCACACCTCTTCATATTGAAGATGGATTAGGAGAGGGCATGGTGAGCCCTCCCCAAGCCCCTCGGGGCCCAGGCCTTCCTGTTCTCCTGTGGGGGACGCCCCACCACCTCAGACTTGGCTTCTCAGTGCCAGAGGGTCTGGCCGGTCAGGTGGGGGACCAGCCGGGGTACCTACCACAGGGCCCAGCCCTGGTAGGGGTCTGGCCCCCCCAGGTAGGTAGAGACCAGCCCCTCCCTCAGGAACTGGAAGAGTGGACTCTGGGAGTGGGAGGGACTCGAAGCCCCCATCCTGAAGCCAGCCGGCACCTCCAGTTTGCACAGGGACTCATTCTGGGGGTGAGGGCCCTGCCCCACCCCCGCCCTTGGTGCTGTCATTACAGGGTGGGTGGGGCAGGCTGAGGAGCAGCCCCTCCACCCCAAGACTGACTCTCAGAGCCAGAGATCTGGTGTGTGCGTGTGTGTGCATGTGAGCGTGTGTGAGTGAGTGTGTGCACGCAGTGGCCTGCACAGAGTGTGGGTGAGCGTGTCAGAGCTTGGCCTGCCCTACAGGTGGGCCTTCAGCTAATAAAGGCAATAATACAACTTTTCCTTGCCCCTCTTCATTCTATCTGTTAAGTCAGGGTGCCCTGGTGCCAGGGCCCTCAGTGCCTACCCTTCAGGCCCCCCCCAAGACCAGGCTTGACTTATCTCTGGTGCTCTGTCCTCATGGCATTGGATATCCTTTGGGGAGCTGGGGTGGTGACGAGAGAGAAAACTGCCCCAGAGCTGCTTCCAACTCAGGCTGGGCGTTGGCAGGGGTGCACGTGGGTAAGGGAAGAGGTGGGCACGTGTGTGTGGATGGATGGTGCTTTGCAAGGCTGGGCCCTTGCACATACTCTCTGCCTCTGTGGGAGTTACACTAGAGGGGTTCAGCAGTTCCTGGGGTCACATGGTCAGGAGACGGGAAGAAGGCCCACAGGCAATGAGAGCAGAGGCTGGCTTGTTTCAGCTGTCTCCAGGCCCTGAGATGACCCTGCCCTTCCTCCCGGGTCTTGCTGGTCCCAAGCAGGGAAGGAAGGTCATGTCTGGGTCTTCGTGTCATGGCTGAGGTTAAGTCACTCGCCCATATTTACAGAGTCTGGCCTGAGTCCCACAGAGGATAGATAACAAGGACCATGAAGAGGACTAGACAGACAGCTTCTGGAAATACCAAAGGAGAAGGGGTTGTAGGCCAGAGCCTCCCTTGGGTGCTGGGAGGACAAAGGGGGCAGCTGCTATCTTTTCCCAGGAAGGTCCCCTGGGGCAACTATGGGGAGCATCCTAAGGACCTCAGGCTGGTTGAGTGGGTGGGGGTGTGGACAGTGAGTACAGGGGCTTCTCAGTGAGAGGCTGGCTGGAGTTCCCAGGGCTGGGTCCCAGATGTCTACTGGAGGGGAGTGGAGCCTGTCTCTGAGCCCTTTCTTGACTGAGAGCAGGTGTGGAAGAGTGGGGTAGGGTCTGAGGTCCAGAGTGACCCAGGGTGTGTGGGCATTGGGAATGGTATCCCATCCAGCACACACTGGAATTGGGCTCAGTTGAAGGGGAGGGCACACCAACACCTGCTTGAGCCCTACTTCCTTCTCAAGCTGGGAGGCTGGGGGTTGAAACCTGTAGCCCAGGCCTCCTGGAGGGGCTCCCTCACTCACCCCCTTTTCTTACCCTGCTGACTGTCCAGTGGGGCACCACCCCCACATGCGTGGTACCTGTGCCTGCCCCCCCCCCCCGCCCCACTTCCTTTTATCTGGAAACAGTGCTTCCAAAAGCCACATCCACACCTTGTCCCCAGGTCATTGCCCTCAGTCAGGTTCACACTTCCTGGATGAACCAACCGGCTCCCGGCCCACTCACCCCAGAGCTTCCTGATGGGGATGGTGGTGGGAGGAAGCAGAGCAGGAAGGCACCTGCTAGTCCCGGAGAGCTGGGCTGAGTCCTGGGACCAGGAAGGAGGAGGGTCCTCAGGAAGGGTCCAGCATTCCTGGGGCAGATAAGGAGTGAGGTGCTAACTGCACACTCCTGGGGCAGAAAATGAGCTTTCCCACTTGACCTCTGAGATGGGAAAGTGGGGGTGGGGAGGTGTGGGCAATAGATAAAGTTCTGGGGGACTTCAAAGCAAGAGGTCCAGAGTTCCAGTCCCAGCATTGCATGAATAATGCTCTGTTCCTCCTCCCCACTCCTGCTCCTGCTCTTCCTCCACCATCTCTTTTTCTTGTAAATACCTAAAGTTGTGCAAGGGTGGGGGCTTTGTCAGCCCTCCTTCATCCCATCTCCCCAGGGTGGATGAGCAGGTCGGGGTTCAGGCCTCTGTGTGAACAGAATAGACAGAGGAAGAGCAAGTCTGCTTGGGCTCAGCTCTCCCTCTTGGGGGGGGGGGGGGCAGTGTGTGCAGACCCTGGAAAGCTGGTGCAGTGGGAAGGGCTGCTGACCTGGGGTTCATGCCCAGCACTCTAGGCTGTGATCTGGGCACCCCAGCCAGTGGTCACCACTGCCTTGTAAGATCCTCCCAAATGCTGAGGTGCCTGTGTACTCAGAAACACCAGCCGCCCTTCAGCGGCAATTTCCATCCAGGTCAGAAGAGATGCGGGGACAGCCAGGGAAACACCAGGCAGAGTTTGCACAGAGCTGGGTGCACCTAGCCTGAGCCAGGGCCTGGGTGATGCAAAGGCAGTAGGGGAGGGCTGGGTGCTTAATGAGGCAGGGTGTTGTCTGCCTGTCTGTCCTGAATGAGCATAGGCCCAGGGTAGCAGAGGTGCCCTTCCCGCCAGCACTCATTCACTCTTGAGGCTGCTGTGCTGTGCGCTGGGTACATGTTGGGTGCCAGCGCTGCTGAGCTTCTTGCCAGTTTAGTCTAGAAGCCAAAGAAATAGCTCAGCCGGTGGGGCACCTGTCTTGTCCTGGCTGGAGTCCCAGCACCAAACAAGGAGTGAGGGGCAGCAGTGGTGGTGTGGTCTCTCTCTCTCTCTCTCTGTCTCTCTCTCTCTGTCTCTCTCTCTCTGTCTCAACAGAGCACCGTTCAGCTCTGGCTAATGGTGGTGAGGGGATTGAACCTGGGACTTTGGAGCCTCAGGCATGAGAGTCTGTTTGCATATATATTATGCTATCTCCCCTCCACCCTATTTGTCTCTCTGGTTGAATGAAAAAGCAGCTGGAGTGTGATGACCATGCATGAGAGGGGCCCAGCTGGTAAAAAAAAAAAAAAGAAAAAATGTTTGGGGGGGGTTAGGCGGTGGTGCACCTAGTTGAGTGCACTTATCATGCAAAAGGACTGGGTTTGAGTCCCCCTCCCCACCTGCAGGGGGAAAGCTTCACAAGCAGTGAAGTAGGTCTGCAGGTGTCTGTCATTGTTTCTCCCTCTCCTTCCCCCTCCCCTCTCAATTTCTCTCTGTCTGGTAAAATTAAATAGAAAAAATGGCGGGAGTCGGGCGGTAGCACAGTGGGTTAAGTGCACGTAGTGTGAAGCACAACGACTGGTGTAAGGATCCTGGTTCGAGGCCCTGGCTCCCCACCTGCAGAGGAGTCGCTTCACAAGTGGTGAAGCAGGTCTGCAGTTGTCTGTCTTTCTCTCCTGCTCTCTGTCTCCCCTCCTCTCTCCGTTTCTCTCTGTCCTATCCAACAATGATGACGACAACAACAATAAAAAAACAACAACAATAAAAAGAACAACAACAATAAAAAAACAAGGGCAACAAAAAGGAATAAATAAATAAATAAATATTAAAAAAAAGTTGACTCAGGGAGTGGTGGATTCATAGTGCTGGCACTGAGCCCCAGCAATAAAATGATAGTGTTAGTAATAATAAACAAGCAAAAAACACGTCTATTTATTTTTAAATTTTCTCCTTTATTTGCTAATGCGAGGGGTAGAGAACCAGAACATCACTCTCTTGCACACGTGATGCTGAGAATCAAACTTAGGACCTCACACTTGAGAATCCAGTGCTTGATCCACAGCTCCATCTCCCAGGCCACTCAAAAAATAAAGAGTTTAGTCCAATGGAGACATACAGATGCTGTTAAAACGGCTCTAGGGATCTGAACTATGGGGTGGGGGTCTCTAGCTAGCAGCAGATGCCTAGCAAAGGGAGCCAGGACCCCCACTCCTGTCCATATGACCTTTGCTCTCTGACCCTGAGTAAGGATGTCTTCATGGACTTTCTCCTGCCTGATGCAGCCAGCTGAGTGCTGGCGCAAGGTGAGCACAGAGCACGCCAGGGGCTGGAAGGGAGGTCCCTGGGCTGGACTGTGTTAACGGTGCTTGAATTCAACCTCTTTAAAGTTTTTTTTTCTTGCCATCAGGGTTATTGCTGGGGCTCAGTGCTGGCCCTACAAATCCACAAATCCTGACAGCTGTTTATCATCTTTCTATTTTATTGGATAAAGGCAGAAATTGAGAAGGGAGGGGGAGATAACAGAGGGAGAGAGAATGAGACATCTGCAGACATCACTTCTCAAGAAGCATCTCCATTGTAGGTGGGGAGTGGGGGCTTGAACCCTAGTCCTTTGCACATGCTCATATCTGTGCTCAACTGGGTGAGCCACCACCTGGCCCCTTGAATTCAATCTTGAAGACTGCTAGCAGTTAGCAAAAATGGAGACTGGAACAGCATATGCAAAGGTCCTGGAGCTAGTCTAGGGCAATCGAGACACAGGCTTGTAGGAAGAGGAGGAGGAAGAGACAGGGTCACAACTCATGGGACTGAACATGCCTGCCCTTTCCTCTGTGTCCCCAGAGGGGACCATCCTCTGCTGGCAGCCCAGAGGACCAGTACTGGGACCCCCACCAGCTGCCTCAACTTTCCCTGTTCAGAGAGAGGAGGGGAGGGGAGAGGCGAGCTGCCCTTGGTGTTGAGGGGTTTATTAGGAGGACAGGCAGCAATGGTATAGGATTCCAGCCTGGGGGTGGGAACCCAGGCCCTGCCCACCCCCATCCCCTAGCTGGCCCTCTCTGGTTCTCTCTAAATATACCATCTCAAAGAGCAGGAATAAAAACAGACTGGGAGCTGACTGTAACAGCAGCCCAGAGGTGGCAGCTTGGGCCCTCTTTTGGGAGGCTGGGGGATACCCTCTCCCCTGGACCCTCATATGGGGGCTGGAGGCCTTCCCTGCTTCCTTGGTCCAGGTATGGTGGTAAGAAGGAGAAGCAGAAAGGCTGCTCCCTCCCCAGATGGGACCCAATGAGGGTGTGGCCACAGGAATGTGGGGTGCTGGGATGCTTCTTCACTGCCTCTCACACACCCTGCCCCTCCTTCCCCTACAGCTACCCCACTTCCTCCTGAAGCCACCTCCAGTCAAGTCTCCTCCTGCCCTCCCTCCTCTCCTCTCTCAAATTCACTGTCACCAGGACCTGTGACCCAGCCCAGCTGTCTGTCTTTTTGGGGTTCCTGTCCCACGGTGTTGACACCTAAGTGCTGACCTCACACCCCCAATGACCTGCTTCCCTCACAACCAGCCTCACTTTGATCCACTTATCTCTTATCGCACTTTGATGCTCCTTATCTGCTTCCAGATTGGAAGGCCGATAGCCCGCTCCCACCAGCAGCTCCAGTCTGCCCAGTTCCCAGTTCTTTCGTGCCCAGGCCGGGCCCTTCTCCTTCCCCCTCCGCAGCTCTCTGAGCAGTCTCAAGCTGGTTCAGCTGATTTGCAATAAAATCCACCCTTCTCCACTAGGAGGGCAGGCTGACTTCCCCCCAAGCCCCAAAGAGCCTCTATTCTCTCTCCCTCTCTCTCTTTCTCTCTCTCTCTCTCTCTCTCTCTCTCTCTCTCCCTCTCCCTCCCTCCCTCCCCCCCCCCCCTCTCTCTCTCTCACACACACACACACACACACACACACACACACACACACACACTCCAGGGGCTTCCACCATCCTCCAGCTTCAGGAACACCCTCAGGAGATTCTGACAGGAGGAGAAGAAAGGTTAATGGAGGAGGCCTGGGGTGGGTTGGGGTTAAGTGCACACATTGCCCTGTGTGAGGAGGCTCCTGGTTCCAGCTTCTGCTCCCCACCACTTCTTAAGTGGTGAAGCAGGTCTGCAGGGGTCTCTCTTTCTCTCTCCTTCTCTATCTCCCCATTCCCCTTGTCTCAATTTCAGAGCCCAAGCAACAATCCTGGTGGCAAAAGAAAAAAAGAAAAGGAAGGAGGGAAGGGAGGAAGGAAGGAAAGAAAGGTTAGTGACAAGGTGGTGAGGACTATCCCAGGTGTCTGTGGAGGAGGGGACATCCTGGAGCAACCTCAGGGGGCAGAGTGAGGCCATGGGCACACTGGAGGACACAGGTGGTGACAGAAGGAGGGAGGCATCCCTCTCTCTAGGGGAAGGGTAATGAGGTCCTCATGGAGGTGGAGGTGGGTGAGGAGGAGGTGCTGAGAGAGGCCTGGATGGGCAGGTATGAGGGATCTTGCAGGGCTAAGTAGCAACATGCAGAAGACTGATAAGCTGGGAAGGGGAGAGATGGTGGAGATAGTGTCTCTGCCCAGGATTCTCAGGAGGTGTGCACTGCACAGGGCTCGGGAGGAGGGTAGTGTGGGGAGCAGGAGACGGCTCCAGAGAGGCGATGGGGTCTGCTGGGCTCTGCCTCCTGAGAATCCGGACTCTGAATGCAGCTCAGCCTCAGTGTGAGCTGCTGGGAGAAGTCTCTGGGTCTTTATAAAGCACTTTCCCAGGAACACATGCCAGGATCTGGCACAAGATAAGGGCTCAGTGATGCCCGAGGGCTGGGTGGTTGACAGCCATAATCTGCTGAGGATTTACTGTGTGCCAGACACCATTCTAAGTGTTTTGGACCTAGTAACTTGTTGAATCTGAAAGACAGCTCAGCGAGACAGGGACTTGTGCCACTTGCATTGTACAGATGGACAAGTTTGGTGAAGGGGCCAGAAAGATAGCTATGTTAATAGCCCAAATATGGGTCCTGAGACCATGTGTGAGAACTGTGGCACTGGGGAAGCTCCAATACCATGGTGTCTCTCTGTCTCTACCTGATTGGCTAAACCACTTGACCTGGGAATGGTATAATTGTATATGTCCTGGGAGCCCTGGATGGGGATACACACACACACACACACACACACACACACACACACACACACACACTTGGAATTTACTAACCTGTCCAAGGCCACAGAACTGGTAACAGGATCCAAATTTGAATCCATGTAGTTTGACTCCTGGATTTATGCTTCTTATTCCAACATGATTCTGTTTCTCCAATGAAATCTTAGAATAAAAAACGACTACTCAAGTAGCAATTATTAGAGGTTTATTATGCCAGACACTGTGATTAGAATGCCATTAAACCATCTAACTTTATATAAAGCCATTAATAGAAAAATGGATTGGTGGGTGGAATGAAATATGTCTATATATGGATTAGTGATGAATGAATGGATGAATGAATGAATAGATAAGAAAGTATGTGGGAGGATAGATAAAGGAGTAGATGGATTAGACAAATAAAATGTATGTATGTAAGACTAGCTGGATGAATGATGGTGGGATAGGTGAAGGGAGAGACGAATGGGTATGTGGGTGAATGAATGGACAAGCAGAGGTATGACTGAAGGAATGGATGGATAGGTGAGTGAGTGAATATGTGCATAGATGAAAGAATAGTTGGATAGATGAGTGGGTTGAAGGAAGAAGGGAATGACAGAAAGATTAATGAGGGAGTCAGGTGGTAGCACAGTGGGTTAAGCGCAGGTGGCACAAAGCACAAGGACTGGCGTTAGGATCCCGGTTTGAGGCCTTGGCTCCCCACCTGCAGGGGAGTCGCTTCATAGGCAGTGAAACAGGTCTACAGGTGTCTGTCTTTCTCTCCCCCTCTCTGTCTTCCCTCCTATCTCCATTTTTCTCTGTCCTATCCAACAATGATGACAACAATAATAACTACAACAATAAGAACAACAGGGCAACAAAAGGGAATAAATAAATTTAAAAAAAAGATTAATGAAAATGGGCAAGTAGATGAATAGGTGGAGGTGTGAGTGGGTGGATGGAATGACAGATGCATGGTTGATAGAGAGGACGGACATATAGAAAATGGTTATGTAGATAATGACATAATCAGATGGTTAGATGGCTGGGTGACTGGATGAAGGAATTCTTGAATGGGTGAGTGAATGTTTAGATGGTTTGAAGGAGAAAGAAAATTGGGGCCAGGCAGTGGTGCACCTGGTTAAGCACATATGTTACAGTGCACAAGGACCCAAGTTCAAGCCCCTGGTCTCCACCTGCAGGGAGAAAGCTTCACGAATGGTGAAACAGGGCTGCAGGTGTCTATTTCTTTCCCTCTCTATCTCCTTACCTCCTTTCAATTTCTTTGTCTCTATCCAATAATAAATAAATATTAATATATATATACATATATATATATATATTCATTCTTATACTTGGGACTGTGAAAGAATAAGAAAACTCATGAATTATATATAGCTCCTATGCTTCCCCTCTATAATTATCCAAGCCTCCTCCCCACCATTCCTTCCATGATGTTGTATAGATTATCCTCCCCAAATCACAGCCCCCCTCCCCTCCCCCAGTCACAAGCAGACCCCAAAGCTTGGACCCCACCCCTCACCTTCTCCACAGAGCAGAGATATCCTAGATGAACTTAGCTGTTCCGGCTGCTCCTCTACTCTTCTGCCTTGATATCTAGGAAAGGCATCTTCCAAACAAGCAAAGAAGGTAGATACCCCACCCCACCGCACCCCCGTGGTCTCCTTAATGGGTTGAGCCCTGGAGCCCAGCCCAGGGGCCAGAGTGGGAAGTTGTGATTCAAGTGAATAGGCTTCACAGGAAGTGAACAGGCACACAGTCAGGGCGAGGGATGTTCTGTGGGGCTGGAGGGACAGTCACAGCTTGAGTCTTCTGTAGAGAAGGCTTTCAGGAGGTAGCAGTTAGGCATCTGTACATGAGAAGGTGGGGTTCAAACCATTAATCCCCCTTTAATTTCAATAAAGAAATTAAAAATAAAGAAGGTGGGTCCACCTCTGCAGTCTGATTATAGCACCTCAGTTCGGCTGCAAGGGAGCCGTGTGCCCTCGGACACCATACTTAACCTTTTTGAGTTTCCTTTCCTGTCAAATGAACTAATAATGCCCATCTCATGTGGCCATTAAGAGAATGAATTAAGGTCATCAGAGAAAGTGTGTGAATGCAGTAGACCTCTAGTGAGTACTTTCAAGAAGTAGAAAGTAGAGGCTTTTCCTTCCCCTGGAGGGAAGGTAAACAAAGATTTCTGTTTTATCTGTTAAAGAAGTTTGGGTCCACATGGTTTCTGAACACTAGCACAGAACCATGGAAAATTCTCTGATCAAACCAAAAAGAAAAATCTCATTTTTTCTTTATTTGTGAGAGAACTATGGCATCCCTCTGGCACAAGTAATGCCGGGGGATGGAACTCAAGACCTTGTGCATGCACGTTCTCTAACCACTGTGTCACCTTCCCGGGTTACCAGACTCTTGGGTTTTTCCAAGGCCTGAGCAGAAAGAGCCAGTGACAGTGGGAAGGAGCCAGAGTCTCCTCACAGGGTACCCAGCTCTGTGCAGAAAAAAGAGAGAGACAGTTGATTGTTGTGGAAGCTGAGTCATGGAGACCCCAGAGTGGCCTGGGAGCGGGGAGGAATGGAGTGGCTTCTTCACAGCCTGGGACTGCACTCTCCCACAGCCAGGCTCCCTGTGGAGTGAACCTCTGAAGGGAGCCCAGGATTAGAGTTGCCTCTTTCCATTCACTCATTTGTTCATTCATTCATTCATTCATTCATTCATTCATTCATTCATTCATTCACCTCCACCCTGTCTACTCACTCATTTACCTCCACCGTATCTACAGGTTTGCAGCTGGAAGCAGGAGGGAGTCTGGGAAGCCTGCTTTGGGGTTTCAGGGGTATCTGTATTCCTGAGCAGCTGTACTTTTGACCCTGTGGCAGGGGCACTTTCTCTCAGAGTGGGCCTTTCCTGGGCTGGAACACAATATAAATGAAGAAGGACCGGGTGTGTCTGCCTCATACTGGACTCGAGGCCCAGTGTCATCCCCCCAGCAGGGAATGAACCCAGGGACTTGTACTTGCATGATACCATTGAGTGGCCTCCTTGGATCGAGTTTCTACTTTTTAGAGAAAGAGAGACAGGCAGAGGAGAGACACCAAAGCACATTCCAGAATGCCTGTGACTCCCCTGGTGCCAACCATGGTATTCCTATGTGATTCAGGTTCCTATGTGATTCTTCTTGGCACCCAGGAGTCTGAGAAGACACTCTTTGCAGGGGCGAGGAGATGGCTTGCCTGGTAAATAAAGCACACGCTTGACATGCTTGAGGATGCGGGTTCCAGCCCCGGCACCATGACACCAGCCAGGAGTGCTCTGTACAGAGGAAGCTTCCTGAACCAGAGGACAATCTGTGGTGTCTCTCCTCTCTGTCTGACACTGAAAAGAGGGAACTATTGAGCAGTGAAATTGCACTGGGACAGAAAGTCCCAGGAATGGCACTAATATCACTAACACCTCATTTTATAGATAAGGAAACTGCTTTGTGCTTCCCAACACTCCTTATAACACAAAGAACAACCTGGGGAGATAGTATAATGGTGACATGAGGCTCTGAGGTCCCGGGTTCAGTCCCCAGCATGGGGAATGACTCACCCAAAGTCACAAGTCCATACAGGCTAGAGCCTGTATCTGGCCCCAGAGTGTATTTGACACTTGAACAGAGGGGGGTCCTTGGAGGGGGGACCCCACAGGAGTCTGGGAGGGGGATGGACAGGGCCAACCTGCACTGGGAGGATTGGAGGGCTGCTCTGTGTGATGCAGTTGGGCTCTAGGCCCTGCACGCAGAGCTGTGCTGAACTGGTGCCAGCAGGCTCAGCCACCAAGGCTCAGGAAATGACACGTCTGAGGTACGCATGGCCTGCTGGGTGGCTCAGGGTCCTGTTCAGGGGAGGGCTTCATCCATGTGTCCTCAGCAGCATCCAGGAGGCAGGGGGCCAGGCCTGATATGTGGATGTAGGCGACTGTGCCGACCCAGATTATCTGCTAGAAGCTTCTGGGCCTAACATAGCTATATATATAAAAAGATTTTCTTTCCTGGCATTGGACTTGGATGAAAAGTCCTCCTGCCTCAAGGGGGTCTGAGTCTGGGTCAGAATACAGTCTCTTCAGAAAGAAGTGGGGGACTCGGACCCCTGATCTTTGCTGTATCATCATCATCATCATCACCATTACTATTAAATCAGTACACTGCTCAGCTCTGGCTTATACTGGGCTGGGGACTGAACCTGGGACCTCGGAGCCTAGGCATGAGAGTCTCTTTGCAAAACAATTATGCTATCACCCCAGGCTAATCTTTGTGTTATAAGGAGTGTTAGGAAACATGAAACAGTAACCTTGGACTGCCTGTCATTAACAACAAACAAACAAACAAACAAACAAACAAGAAAAGACAGATGGAAGCAAGCAAACTTTTACTGAGACTTTATGAGAACTATGATGGTTATCTTTGGGAGGTGGGAGGATTGGGGGCATAGGACTCTGGTGGTGGGTGTGCTGTGGAACTACATCCTATACTCTTACAATCTTGTAACCTATTATTAATAACACAATTTAAAAAATTATTTATTTATTTATTCGTGAGAAAGCTAGGAGGAGAGAAAGAACCAAACATCACTCTGGTCCATGTGCTGCTGGGGATCAAACTCGTGACCTCATGGTTGAGAATCCAATGCTTTATCCACTGTGCCACCTCCCGGACCACTAATAACACAATTTTAAAAGATTTATTTATTCACTAATGAGAAAGAGAGAACCAGAGCATCACTCTGGTATGTGAGATGTCAGGGATCAAACTCAGGACCTCAGGCTTGAGGTTGGATACATTACTCAGTGTGACACCTCCCAGGTGTCATTTTGTATAAAAAGATTTTAGTTTGACTTATTTCAATGAGGGTAGGTGAGAAAGAACCAGAGCAGCACTCCAGTACACTCAGAGCAGGGGGTTGAACACATGACTTCCTGGGCCTCCTCCTGCTTGTCATTTTTGCCTCCAGTCTGGCTGTGCAGAGGGGCAGTTCCCTCTGGCTGCGGTGAGGGAACTGGCTCTGTTTGTTCCTGAGGGCTGGGACTGTGTCCTGGGCAGTGGGGTGGCTGGTGGGATGGGGGAGTTGCTTGGATATGGCTGCTTAAAGCTACTGTGGGCAGGGCTGGGCTCTGGGCTCAGCTCTAGCACATTCTCGGCTTCTGGAACAGACAGAGCAACAGAGGCAGAGCTTTTGTTCTACATTCTCGACCCGAGCTGGAGCATCCCTGGTGCTCACCACCAGGGCCTCCCTCTTGGTTGGTAGTGAATGTCGAGGGGGCTGGGTGGGGGGCATTGGTACCATTCTGAGTGGGATAGTCACCCCATCTGCCACCTTCCTTCCACACTAGCCAGCTCAGACCGGAGTGGGGCCAGGGCTGGGGAGAGCAGAGCTTTGCAAAGGAGGAGGGAGTTCTGGCTGGGAACCATTCAAATGAGGCTCTGAAACCAGAACCTTAGCTTAGAAGAACTTGGCCAGCTTGGGCCTGGGGGCTCTAAGAGGGGGGGCTTCCAGTGGGTGGTGAGGAAGAAGGGGCTGGATGGGGTACCTCCCTAAGTGGAGCCAAGGCCTGGGGTGGGGCTGGCTAGAAGAGCTGCTGGTTCTCTTCTGGGATTTCCCTGGGCCGCCTGGACCCAGACACCCATGTGGACTTTCCTCGAGGGGACAGGCCCAGACTCTCATGCCCATGCTCCACCTCGGCTCTTGCTCTTTCTCTGAAGCGGAGGCACCCTGTGACGCCTGCTTTACCAGTTATCCATTCAGAACGCTGGCTTCCCCCAGACACTTCCTGGCCAGTGCTACACTGAGGCGTGAGGATGGACTAGGGTGGTGGGGAGGTGGGTAGAGTCCATCTCTGAGCTTTTGAGACCTGACTTTAAGGGTAGGTTTTCAGGCAGGGTGCTAGCTGACCTGGTAGACAAGCCTTAGCACACACAAGGCCCTGGGTTCAAGCCCTGGCACCATATGGGAGTATCATGGGAAGCTCCATAAATATTGGCACAGGGCTCTCTCTCTCTTAGATTTCATTTATTAATGAGAAAGATAGGAGAGAAAGAACCAGACATCACTCTCATACATGCAATGCTGGGGATTGAACTTGGGACCTCATGCTTGAGAGTCCAATTGCTTTATCCACTGTGCACTTCCCGGGCCACAGTATGTCCTCTCTCCCTCTCCTCTGCTGTCTCTATCCAATAAATAGAAGTTAAAAAAAAAAGTTCTCACAGCTGGGCAGTTACCATATAGGAGGACCTGGTAGAACCAGCCCCCACCTTTGGGAGGTGGGAATTTCATGAATGGTGGAGCAGGCTGCAGGCCTCTCCCTTTCTTTCCCTCTTGTGCCCTATTTGTCTCTTAAGAGGAAGAAGGAGAGGGAGGAGGAAAGAAGGAAAGAGAGAGAGAGAGAGAAGAGAAGAGAAGAGAAGAGAAGAGAAGAGAAGAGAAGAGAAGAGAAGAGAAGAGAAGAGAGAAGAAAAGAAAGGAAAGAAAGGAAAGGTTTCTCGGTGGGGAGATGGTGCACTGGATGGGCTGCTGGACTCAGAATTTGATCCCAGGCATCTCATGTGCCAGAGTGAAGCTATGCTCCCCCGCCCATTTCTGATAAATAAGACAATAAAGGAAAAACAAACAAACAAAAACAAAGAGCCTCTCATTTCTTGCCCTGACTGGGGTAGGTCCCTGCAGCCTACCCTGGGAGCCTCCTCTCCTAGGCTTCCCCCCACCCCACTGTCAGGCCCAGGGCCAGGCTTGGGGTGGTGGGGGGAGTGATGGGAGCGCTGAGGGGTTCACTGTGGGGCCAAGCAGGGGCATGCAGGGGAGGAACGCCAAGGCCTACAGAGACTCATCAAAGGAGCTGCTGTGTGAAAGGGGCGACCTTGGCGGGGTCACCCGGGTTCAAGCCGGCCCAGGGCGGGGCGGGGCTGGAACCTGCCTCCCACCCAGAGGGCCACAGCTCAGGCAGTCTGGGTGACTAGGCTTCTTCTTAGAGGAAACCCGGTTCCCTCCCCCCACCACACCCCCTACAAACCCGCATGCACACTCACTGCACACCTCCTGTTCAGCTCAGGGCCCAAGTCCAGCCTCAGAGCCTTAGGCCCAAACCATGACCCATCTCCTCCAACCTCCCCAACCCCTTCCTGACCCATCTCCTCCAACCTCCCCAACCCCTTCCTGGCCGTGGGCTCCGCAGACTGCTCTCTAAATCTCTCTCATCATGCAACAAGACTGCTTTTATTTGAAATTCATGTTTTACTAGATGGAGACAGGCATTGAGGCAGAGAGAGAGACGGAAAAAGAGACCATAGGGGGCTGGAGAGAAAGCATAAAGGTTATGTAGAAGACTTTCATGCCTGAGGCTATGAGGTTCCAAGTTCAATCTCCAGTACCAACAGGAGCCAGAGCTGAGCAGTGTTCTGATAAAGAAAGGAAGGAAGGAAGGAAGGAAGGAAGGAAGGAAGAAAGAAAGAAGACAGCTTAATGATGCAAAAAGATTTTCAAGCCTGAGGCACCAAAGGTCCCCAGTTCAACCCCCAGCACTGACATAAACCAGAGCTGAAATGTCATAGTAAAGAAAAAAAGAGGGAGCCGGGTGGTAGCGCAGTGGGTTAAACGCACATGGTGTGAAGCACAAGGACCCGTGTAAGGATCCTGGTTGGAGCCCCAGCTCCTCACCTGCAGGGGAGTCACTTCACAAGTGGTGAAGCAAGTCTGCAGGTGTCTGTCTTTCTCTCCCCCTCTGTCTTCCCTTCCTCTCTCCATTTCTCTCTGTCCTAACAATGACATCAATAACAACAACAATAACTACAACAATAAAACAACAAGGGCAACAAAAGGATAAATAAATATTAAAAAATTTTTTTAAATGTCTGTTTGTTTAAAATAAAAAAGAAAGAAAATAAAAACCAAAAACCTTTCCTGTGTGAGGCTCCAAAGTACCAGGTTCAGTCCCCTGTACTACTATAAACTGGAGCTGAGCAGTATTCTAGTAAAATGGAAAAAAAGGGTTTGGGGGTGTGGGGTGGAGAGTATTATCTCAAAGAGAAAGATCACAGCACCAAAGCTTCCCTCAATGCAGTGGGGGCCAGGCTTGAACCTGGGTTGCCCATGTGGCAAAGCAGCGCACTATCCAAGTGAGCTATCTCGACAGCCCTGAAGTCAGCTTCCAACTTCTTCATGTTCTCATCTTCTCCTGGTGGCTGAGCCCACCCTGCCCCTCCCTGGGCCCCCTATCTGGAGATCTTGCTCCCACCCATCCCCTGCCACGAAACCCCAGGAGGTCTCTGACCTCAACAAGAGATGCTCCCAGAGTCCTCTCTGCAACTGCCCTCCCTGTGGATTCCTGGGTCTCTGCCCTGCCCCATTTGTGTGGACGTCTAGTCTCCTGCACCCCACCAATGCCCCTCAGAATCCTCTTTGTCTTCCACCATCCCAGTCTGCTTCTCCCTGCCCCCATCCCATGGGACCTGGGGAGAGCAGCCCTTGTGAAGGTGTGAGGGGCAGCCATGGCTCATGATGACAGGGCCTCACTCCTGGCTCCTCTTTTGGGATCTTGCTGGACCTGAACCCCTTCTCTCAGCTGAGGGAGCCTGCTGTGGTGGCTGAGTGAGCTGGAGGGGGCTGGGAGGGACGGAGGAGGTGGGGGAACCGTCCGTGTTGTTCTTGGCTCAGAGCCCCCAACCCCAGGGAACTCCTGACTCTGTGGAAAACTGAGCAGGCAGTCAGGCTGGGGAGGAGGAGCCGGCAGAGGAAGAGGGGGGGGGGCAGGAGCTGGGGCCAGGTGGGGGCAGGGCCTCCTCTCATAAATCAATCCCACCAGCTCTCAGGCCTGACAAAAACCAGAGACCAGGGTCCCTCAGGAGGGCAGGGGCTGGGGAGGGGGCACAGACCATCAGTCGGCTGAAGTGAGGGGAACATCCTGCTGGGAGGATGCTGCCTGCAGCCCCCCCAAACAACAGGTGCCTGTGAGGCTTTATAGCTAGAAGCACCTCATGAACTGGGGCGGCTGAGACAGATTGATTGGGGGGGGGGTTTGTGGGGGAGGGCATCCCTAGTCAGCCACTCAGAACACTTGTTTTATTTTTGTTATTCTACTGTTGGGGTTTCACTACTCCTGGCTGATTTTTTTTCCCAGATGGAGGTGTTGAGGAGAAATTACCACATCACCAAAGCTTACAGCAAGGCAGTGGAGGCCAGGCTCGAACTTAGGTTTTAAGCATGGTAAGCAAAGCTGGCACTTTACTCAGGTGAGCTATTTCTCTCTCTCTGTCTCTCTCTGCCCCCCTTCCTTACATTCTTTCATCAGAGCACTGCTAAGCTCTGGTATAACGTGGTGCTAGGGATTGAACCTGGGGCCTCAAGCATGAGAGTCCTTTGCAGAACCACTCTGCTAGCTCCTCAAATGTATTTACATTTACTCTCATTTATTTATTAGCTAGACAGAGACAGAGAGAAACTGAGAAGGGGAGGAGGAGATAGAGGGGAAGAGAGATACCCGCAGCCACTTGTGAAGCTTCCCCCGTGCAGGTGGGGACCAGGGGCTTGAACCCGGGTTCTTGTGCACTGTGATGTTTGTGTTTAACCAGGTAAACCACCTCCGGAACCTCTCAAACGTACTTACTAATGAGGGAGAACCAGAGCACTGCTCTGGTACTTGGGGGTGCTGAGAACCAAACTCAGGACCCCACGCAAGTCCAGTGCTGTACCCACTGCACAACCTCCCAGGTGGCCTTTAAAACACTTGCTTTTCTTTAAATATTCTATTTATGATTTATTGCACAGAAACAGAGAGAAATTGAGAGGGAAGGGGAGCTAAAGAGAGAGACACACCCACACACCCTGCAGCACTGCTTCCCTCCTTCAGGTAGGAACTGGGGGCTTGAACCTGGGTCCTTGTGCATGGTAACATGTATGTTCAACCATGTGCACTACCACTTGGCTCCCTTGGAACACTGTCATTGCTCTGAATTCCAGCTTGATTCAACCTGGGGGAGTGTATGCCTTCAAACAAGAGTTTCACCTCAGATGGGGAGGGATGTGGGGCCTGCTCTGTGCTGTGCAGAGAGGACCATTGCTCTGGGACTGGTGGGACACCTGCTGGAAGTCTGGGCTCTCAGAGCTTTGGTTTCCACCCCTGCAGATGGGCCTGGCACTGTCTGCCTGGGCAGGGCTGCCAAAGGCAGTGTCTGTGGGTCATGGGCTGGTGTCTCAGGCTGTGCTCTGTTTGGTGTCCAGCTCATGGGTCTTCTCCAGTCTCTCTCAGACTTCAGAGGTCACCTCTCACCTTTAATCCTCAAGAGTTAGTAAACCAGGTGAGCACTGGGGAGCTCACTCCGCCTGTTAGAACACTGGCTTGAATGCCCGAGGCCCTAGAAGCCCCAGGTTCAATCCCTGGCATTACTGTGTGCTAGGGCTGAGCAGGCTTTTGATGTCTATCTCTGTCATAGTAAATAAATAAATCTTAAATAAAAAATAAATTGTCTATTGACAAAAAAAAATCAGGTGAGCCCAGTGACATGGGAACCCTCACCCAGCCCCCAATATTTCCAAGGACCCTTTTCCTGCCCCTCCCATGGAGTCAAGCTGTGGGTGCTCAGTCCTTCCTTCCCTGCAGACTGACAGTGTCTCTCAGCACCCCTGTGAGCCACCCTGAGGTCCCTGATGGGGGACTGGACCCACTTCTAAGTAGATCTTTCACACTTTCAACCTTGAGATACTACAAACAGCAAATGGGCAAACCAAAAATGTGGGGTGGGAGTAGGGGTGGGGTGGCCTCGAATGTGCACGATTTCATGGCAGCTCCAGAGCAGACTTTTTTTCCTAGAGGAGAGAAACCACATCACCAGAGCTTTCTCCCATGCCGTAGCACCTCCCACAAGCTGCCTGGCCTCTTGTGCACATGGCATAGCTTGTCCTCTAGCCAGTGAGTGAGCGCTCTGGCTGAAGCTTATGGATTTTTGAGGTGACTTTCTATCCTCTGAGAGAATGCTGAAGGGCAGAAATGTGCTCCTTTTCAAGGGAAGTCATGTTTTCTTTGCAACTGCACTCCATCATTATTTCTTAGGAAAATGATTTTGACCAACCAACCCTCCCTCCACTCTAAATATCCCTCCAGGTCTCAGATCTCAGAAACCCTAAGAGAGTGGGGGCTGGGGGGTGCTCTGGGATTGAGGAGGCATTCACATAGGCCATGCTCTGACCAGCACACTGCTCTGGCCACGTGAGGCCACAGTTGGTGGCAAACTGGGACATGGCTGGTTGGAACCACTTGATACCTCTCGTTGGGGACCCTCTCCTTCAGGAAGCCTTGCCCTCCTTTGGGAGGTCACCCCCAGGCTTACCCCACAAGTGTGCATATCCTAAGATTCAGGAATTATTTTTTTTAATTGGTGGAATTGATGGTTTACAGTAAACAGTTAATACAGTTGCTGGTATATGTGTAACAATTCTCAGTTTTCTGTAAAACACTCTCACCCCCATTCTAAGTCCTTCTCCACCATCATGTATCAGAACCTGGAAGCCTCCCCCATCCAGGAATTTTATTATTATTATTATTATTTATTGGGTAATTACTGGTTTACAGTCAACAGTAAATACAATAGTTTGTATATGCATAACATTTCCCAGTTTTCCATATGACATTACAACCCCCACTAGGTCCTCTTCTGCCATCATGTTCCAGGACCTGAACTCTACTCCCCAACCCAGAGTCTTTTACCAATTCTAGTCCAAATTCTGCTTAGTGATTTCCTTTCTGATCTTGTTTATCAACTTCTGTCTATGAGTGAGATCATCCCATATTCATCCATCTGTTTCTTTTCTTTTTTTTTTTTTAAGAAAGGATTAATTAACAAAACCATAGGGTAGGAGGGGTACAACTCCACACAATTCCCACCGCCCAATCTCCATATCCCACCCCCTCCCCCGATAGCTTTCCCATTCTCTATCCCTCTGGGAGCATGGACCCAGGGTCATTGAGGGTTGCAGAAGGTAGAAGGTCTGGCTTCTGTAATTGCTTCCTCGCTGAACATAGGCGTTGACTGGTCGGTCCATACTCCCAGTCTGCCTCTCTCTTTCCCTAGTAGGATGGGTCTCTGGGGAAGCTGAGCTCCAGGACACATTGGTGGTGTCTTCAATCCAGGGAAGTCTGGCCGGCATCCTGATGACACCTGGAACCTGGTGACTGAAAAGAGAGTTAACATACAAAGCCAAACAAATTGTTGAGCAATCATGGACCCAAAGCTTGGAAAAGTGGAGAGGAAGTATTAGGGAGGTACTCACTGCAAACTCTAGTATACTTCTGCTTTCTTACTTTGGTGCCATACTCCAAACTCAGTCAATTTCTGCTTTGCGTTTCTACTTCTTTTTTTTTTTTTTACATGCATAACATTCCCCAGATTCCCATTTAGCAATACCACCCCACTATTTCATTCATCATTTTTCATGGACCTGTATTCTCCCCACCCACCCACCCACCCCAGAGTCTTTTACTTTGGTGTAATACTCCAATTCCATTTCAGGTTTGACTTGTGTTTTCTATTCTAATCCTGTTTTTCAACTTCGGCCTGAGAGTGAGATCATCCCATATTCATCCTTCTGTTTCTGACTTATTTCACTCAACATGATTTTTTCAAGGTCCATCCAAGATCGGCTGAAAACGGTGAAGTCACCATTTTTTACAGCTGAGTAGTATTCCATTGTGTATATATACCACAACTTGCTCAGCCACTCATCTGTTGTTGGACACCTGGGTTGTTTCCAGGTTTTGGCTATTACAAATTGTGCTGCCAAGAACATATGTGTACACAGATCTTTTTGGATGGATGTGTTGGATTCCTTAGGATATATCCCCAGGAGGGGAATTGCAGGGTCATAGGGTAGGTCCATTTCTAGCCTTCTGAGAGTTCTCCAGACTGTTCTCCACAGAGGTTGGACCAATTGACATTCCCACCAGCAGTGCAGGAGGGTTCCTTTGACCCCACACCCTCTCCAGCATTTGCTGCTGTTACCTTTTCTGATGTGTGACATTCTCACAGGAGTGAAGTGATATCTCATTGTTGTCTTGATTTGCATTTCTCTGACAATCAGAGACTTGGAGCATTTTTTCATGTGTTTCTCGGCCTTTTGGATCTCTTCTGTGGTGAATATTCTGTCCAATTCCTCCCCCCACTTTTGGATGGGGTTATTTGTTGTCTTGTTGTTGAGTCTGGCAAGCTCTTTATATATGTTGGTTATTAAACTCTTATCTGATGTATGGCATGTAAAGATCTTCTCCCATTCTGTGAGGGGTCTCTTGACTTGGGTAGTGGTTTCTTTTGCTGTGAAGAAGCTTTTTAATTTGATGTAGTCCCATAGGTTTATACTTGCCTTAGTTTTCCTTGTAATTGGATTCGTTTCATTGAAAATGTCTTTAAAATTTATGCGGAAAAAAGTTCTTCCAATATTTTCCTCTAAGTATCTGATAGTTTCTGGTCTAACATCCAAGTCCTTGATCCACTTGGAATTTACTTTTGTATTTGGTGAAATACAGTGATTCAGCTACATTCTTCTGCATGTTTCAACCCATTGTTTCCAACACCATTTGTTGAAGAGACTCTGCTTCCCCCATATAATAGTCTGGGCCCCTTTGTCAAAGATTAGATGTCCATAGATAGGTGTGGGGCCTCATTTCTGGGCTCTCAATTCTATTCCACTGGTCAGTGTGTCTGTTCATGTTCCAGTACCAAGCAGTTTTGATGACAATGGCCCTATAATATAGTTTGAGATCTGGCAGTGTGATGCCTCCGGTTCTGTTCTTTATTCTCAAGATTGTTTGGGCAATTCTAGGTCTTTTCTGGTTCCAGATAAACATTTGTAGCATTTGTTCTATTCTCCTAAAAAATGTGCTTGGGATCTTGATGGGGATAGCATTAAATTTGTAGATGGCTCTGGGTAATATATTCATTTTGATGATGTTAATTCTTCCAACCCATGAGCATGGAATATCTTTCCACTTCTTAGTGTCTTTTTCAATTTCTTTGAGTAGTGACTCATAATTTTCAGTATACAAGTCTTTCACTTCTTTGGTTAGGTTTATTCCTAGATATTTTATTGTTTTTGTTGCTATAGAAAAAGGAACTGATTTCTGGATTTCAATTTCTTCTAACTTAGTGTTTGCATAGAGGAATGCCACTGACTTTTGAATGTTAATTTTATGGCCTGACACATTACTGTATTGCCTGATGATTTCCAAAAGCTTCTTGCTAGATTCCTTAGGTTTTTCCATGTATACTATCATGTCATCTGCAAATAAGGAGAGTTTGACTTCTTCTCTTCCAATCTGTATTCCTTTAATTCCTTGCTCCTGCCTGATTGCTATGGCAAGAACTTCCAACACTATGTTGAATAGTAATGGTGATAGTGGGCAGCCCTGTCTAGTACCTGATCTGAGGGGAAATGCTTCCAGTTTTTCACCATTGAGTATGACGCTGGCTGTAGATTTGCTATATATAGACTCCACTATCTTCAGGAATTTTCCATCTATTCCTATTTTTTGTAGTGTTTTGATCATAAAGGGATGTTGCATTTTGTCAAAGGCTTTCTCTGCATCTATTGATATGACCATGTGGTTTTTGGTCTTGCTTTTGTTGATGTGGTGGATCACATTGATTGATTTACGTATATTAAACCAACCTTGCATGCCTGGGATAAACCCCACTTGGTCATGATGAACAATTTTTTTGATATACTGCTGTATCCGGTTGGCTAGAATTTTGTTCAATATTTTCGCATCTATGTTCATCAGAGATATTGGTCTGTAGTTTTCTTTTTTAGTTGTGTCCCTGTCTGCTTTTGGTATCAGGGTGATGTTGGCTTCATAGAAGCTGGCAGGGAGTATTCCAGTGTCTTCAATCTTCTGGAAGACTTTGAAAAGTAGAGGTATTAGTTCTTCTTTGAAAGTTTTGTAGAATTCATTTGTAAAACCATCTGGTCCAGGACTTTTATTTTTGGGAAGATTTTTGATAACTGTTTCAATTTCATTAGCTGTGATGGGCCTGTTCATGTTATCCACTTCCTCTTTACTTAGTTTTGGAAGTTGGTAGGTATCTAGGAAATCATTCATTTCTTCCAGGTTCTCTAGCTTGGTGGCATATAGTTGTTCATAGAAGCCTCGCATGATATGTTGAATTTCTGCAGTGTCTGTTGTGATATCTCCTCTTTCATTTACTATCTGATTTATTTGGGTCTTCTCCCTTTTTTGTTTTGTGAGTCTGGCTAAAGGTTTGTCGATTTTGTTTACTCTTTCGAAGAACCAACATTTACTTTCATTGATCTTTTGTATGGTTTTCCTATTCTCATTGTTATTTATTTCTGCCCTAACTTTAGTAATTTCTGTCCTTCTGGTTGCTTTAGGGTTCCTTTGTTGTTCTTCTTCTAGGTCTTTAAGATGTGCAATCAGGCTGTTTATTTGTGCCTTTTCTTGTTTCCTAATGTGTGCTTGTATAGCTATGAACTTCCCTCTTAGGACTGCTTTAGCTGTGTCCCAAATATTTTGATAGCTTGTGTCTTCATTTTCATTGAACTCTCGAAACATTTTGATTTCTTCCTTGATTTCCTCTTTGACCCAGAAGTTGTTAAGAAGTGTACTGTTGAGCTTCCACATTTTGGTACTGTTACTAATCTTTTGTTGATTGTTAAGTGTTAGTTTAATTCCACTGTGGTCTGAGAAGATGCTTGGGATGATTTCAGTGCTCTTGAATAGGCTGATGCTGTCTTTGTGGCCTAACATATGGTCTATCCTTGAGAATGATCCATGTGGATTTGAGTAAAATGTGTATTCCAGTTTCTTGGGATGAATGACTCTGAAAATGTCCAATAGTTCTAGTTTATCTATCTCTTCATTTAGCTCCCTTATGTCTTTACTGATTTTCTTCCTGGATGATCTGTCAAGTTGAGAGAGTGGGGTGTTGAAGTCCCCTACTATGATTGTGTTACTGTTAATATATTGCTGTAGCTCTTTCAGTAGAAGTTTGATGTATTTAGATGGCTTCTCATTGGGTGCATAGATATTAATAATTGTTAAGTCCTCTTGATTGACTGATCCTCTGAGCATTAAGTAGTGTCCATTCCTATCTTTTTTAATCTTATGTATTTTAAAGTCTATCATGTCAGATATGAGAATAGCTGTTCCTGCCCTTTTTTGTGGGCCATTGGCTTGAATGATAGTTTTCCATCCTTTCACTTTAAGTCTGTGTTTGTCTTGTTGCGTTAGGTGAGTTTCCTGTAGACAACATATTGTTGGGTTGTGTTTTCTGATCCATCTTCCTACTCTGTGTCTTTTAATAGGTGAATTCAGGCCATTCACATTTATTGATATCAAAGATTGAAGATATTTTAACGCCATTCTTGTAGAGTTTTAGAGTGTTTTGATATATGTTCTATTTGTGGTGGTCTGGTTGTTTATAGGAAACCTTTCAGAACTTCTTTCAAGGCAGGCTTGGTGATGGTTGCTTCCTTCAACTGTTGCTTGTCTGAGAAGGTTTTGATGCTTCCATCTAGTCTGAATGTCAATCTAGCAGGATATAGTATTCTTGGCTGAAAGCCTTTCTCATTGAGCACTCGATAGATATCTTGCCATTCTCTTCTGGCCTGTAGTGTTTGTATGGAGAAGTCTGCTGCTAATCTTATGGGTTTTCCTTTGTAGGTGACTCTTTGTTTTTCTCTTGCAGCCTTGAGGATCCTTTCTTTATCCTTATTCCTTTCCAATCTAAGTATGACATGTCTTGGTGTCTTTAGGTCTGTGTTAATTCTGTTTGGGACCCTCTGGGCTTCTTGAATCTTTATGTCTTTGGTGTTGTCTAGACTAGAGAAATTTTCAGCTATTATGGCCTGGAGAACGCTTTCTTCCTCCCCTTCTCTTTCTTCCTCTGGTAAGCCAATAATGCGTATATTGTTTCTTTTGAAGTCATCCCATAGGACTCTGTTGTTGTTTTCAGCATCTCTTAATCTCTTTTTGAGATCTCTTACTTCTTTTTTAGTTGTCTCTAATTCATCCTCAATCTTGCTAATTCTGTCTTCAGCCTCATTGATTCTATTCTCTCTGCCCTCTACTGCTTTCTGGAGTTCATCTATTTTGTTGCCCTGCTCTGATACTGTTTTAGCTTGTTCAGCTAGTTGCCTTCTTAGCTCAGCAATTTCAGCTTTCAGCTCTCTAATAACCATGAGATTATTAGAATTTTCTTCCATATTCTCATTTGTTGTTCCTGCAGTTCTGATTACAATTTTTTCAAATTCTTTACTCACTCCTGTTATTATTTCCTTAGCTAATGTTTGCATGTTGAACTCGTTGTTTTGTGCTTCGCCCTCTGGAGGACTTTTAGCTGGACTCTTGTCCTGGTTTGAGTCTCTATTATTTTTTCTTGTTGTTTTAACCATTTTATATAAGTTAACAGTTTTTTCAATCCCTGAGTTGGAGTTCAGTGGTGTAAAAGCCTTTTTTTTTCCCCCTGTAGGCTATGGTAGCCTGAGGGCTTTTAAACTATCAATAGGCTTCTTGGCTTAATCAATGACTCCTGACCAAGAGATAAAGCAGGGTGTGGCAGAGATAATCCAGTGGTTATGCAAAGAGACTTTCACAGCCCTTCAGCTATGCCACCGAGGTATAGGTCTTCTCCTGAGTTTCCCGGTTAGATCTCTGTGTCCTGGTGTCCCTCCCTGTTGCTGCTCCAGATTCTGAGGGTAGTAGCAATGGAGACTCAGAGTTGTACTTGGTGAGTCTCTGGGGAGTCCTTTCCTCCCTTCAGCTGTCCCCTTGTTGGTGGAGCAGACTGGAGGTGGTGTCTCCACTGACAAACTGTCGAACTGTTAGCAGTCACTTAATCTCTCCTTAGGCCCCTCTCTCCTCTCTGTCACCAGCCACGCGTGTTTGTACTCACGGGTGATTTACTGGGTTTCTGTGGTCATTCTAGTCCTGTCTTGTTTCGGTCCGGGTGGTCTCCTTTGGTATTCCTAGTTGATCCAGGAGAGGAGAGGAGAGGAGAGGAGAGGAGAGGAGAGGAGAGGAGAGAAAGCGATCTGCTGCTCGTAGCTCCGCCTCCGGAAGTCGAATCCCATCCATCTGTTTCTGATTTATCTCACTTAACATGGTTCCCTCAAGCTCCATCCAAGATGGGCTGAAAATGGTGAAATCATAATTAAAAATTTTTAAATTATATTTATTTATTTTCCCTTTTGTTGCTCTTGTTGTTTTTTGTTGTTGTAGTTATTATTATTGTTGTTATTGATGTCATTGTTATTGGATAGGACAGAGAGAAATAGAGAAGAGGGTAAGACAGAGAGGAGGAGAGAAAGACAGACACCTGCAGACCTGCTTCACCGCTTGTGAATTGACTCCCCTGCAGGTGGGGAGCTGGGGGCTTGAACCAGAATCCTTATGCCAGTCCTTATGCTTTGCACCACATGCGCTTAGCCTGCTGTGCTCCTGCCCTACTCCTAAAGTCATCATTTTTAAGAGCTGAGTAGTATTCCATTGTGTATATATACCACAACTTACTCAGCCACTCACTTGTTGGACACCTGAGTTACTATCATTTTATTGACATCAGGGTTATCACTGGAGCTTGATGCTTGCATGACAAGTTCAACACTTTGGCCATTCCTCCCCCTTTTTTATTATTTCATTTCATTTTTTTTTATAGGTTAGAGAAATTGAGAGGGAAGGGAAGGGGAAATAGAGGGAAAGAAAAAGAGACACCTGCAGACTTGCTTCACTGCTCATGAAGGCCTAAAATTCCTGTATCTTAGGACTGGGTAGAGCACAAACATTACCATGTTTAAGGACCCTAGTTTGAGCTGCCACCTGGCCCCCCACACACCCATTTTAAAATAAAGATGTATTTACATCTCTGTTTGGTGAGTTCTGCCTTCCCACTAGACTGCAAGCTCCCGCGGGGCAGTCAGCCTCCTGCCTCACCCCAGTTGTCGGCACACTTGCAGCAGGTGCTTGGCCATCCTGACTGAGTGCATCTAGAGGCAGTGGAGTGGGACGGATGGGCCACCAACGAGAGGTGGGCAGGGCTCAAGTGAGGGGCTTGGGCAGGGCTCAGGTGTGAGGCTAAGGCTTCTTTAGGGTAGGGGGGCTGCATCACCGAGCAGCTCTGGAAGCATTAGCTGCACCCTGAAGGGCTCCCCTTCACTGCAGCTGAACGTCTGCCTCTCCCAGGGAGGAAGGAAGTTAGAGTGAGTCTGTGCAATGGGTTTTTTTCTTTAACTTTTATTTATAAAAAGGAAACGTTGACAAAAAAGTCTTAGGATAAGAGGGGTACAACTCCACACAATTCCCACCACCAGAACTCCGTATCCCATCCCCTTCCCTGATAGCTTTCCTATTCTTTATCCCTCTGGGAGTATGGACCCAGGGTCATTATGGGGTGCAGAGGGTGGAAGGTCTGGCTTCTGTAATTGCTTCCCCACTGAACATGGGTGTTGACAGGTTGATCCATACTCCCAGCCTTTCTCTCTCTTTCCCTAGTGGGTCAGGGCTCTGGGGACGCAGGGCTATAGGACACATTGGTGGAGTCATTTGCCCAGGGAAGCCTGTTTGGCAATATGTTAGCATCTGGAACCCGGTGGCTGAAAAAAGAGTCAACATATGAAGCCAAACAAATTGCTGACTGGAAATGGGTGTTTTTTGCATCTCTGGATCTTATCAATCTGGAACTGGGAGCTGGAAAGACAGCAGCAGGTTATAAAACAAACCTCCAAGCCTGAAGCTCCTAAGTCCCAAGTTCAGCCCCCAGGGCCACCATAAGCCAGAGCTGAGAAGTGCTCTGGTTAAAAACAAAACACCCCCAAAACCTGGAAGCAACCCAGGTGTCCAACAACAGTTGAGTGGCTGAGTAAGCTATGGTCTATATGCATAATTGAATACTACTGAGCTATTAAAAATGGTGAATTCACCTTCTTTACCCCATCTTAGATGGAGCTTGAAGGAATCATGCTAAGTGAGATAAGTCAGAAATGGATGAATATGGGATGATCTCGCTCATAGAAGTTGATAAACAAGATCAGAAGGGAAAACACTAAGCAGAACTTGGAGTGGAGTTGGTAAAAGACTCTGGGGTGGGGGAGGGAGGGTTCAGGTCCTGGAACATGATGGCAGAGGAGGACCTAGTGGGGGTTGTATTGTTATGTGGAAAACTGGGAAATGTTACATATATATATATATATATATATATATATATATATAGTTGTATTTTACTGTGGACTGTAAATGATTAATCCCTCAATAAAGAAATTAAAAAAACCCAAATAACAACAAAACCTTTTCCAAATGACCACTAGGCAGAATCCCTCCTTTCCGGACACTCTGGAAGGGGAATTCAGGAAAGGCCTGGGTATTTAGGCTGGAGCACTTGCATATGGGAGGACCTTTCTCAGCCCCTCCTCACAGCTCTCTACTGCTGGGGAGTCCAGTGCATTCTCTATACTGACTCCTTAGGCTCAATTTTCATTCATTCATTCATTCTTTCTTTCTTTCTTTTTTCTTTTTCTTTTTCTTTTTTTGCCATGAGGGTTATCAATGGGGCTCAGTGCCTGCTCAAACCACTGCTACTGGTGACCATTTTTTTCTGTGTTTAAGTAATTAATTAATTAAATTAATTTTACCAGAGCACTGCTCAGCTCAGGTTTATGGTGGTATGGGGGATTGAACCTAGGACTTTGGAGGCTCAGACATAAGAGTCTCTGCATAACCATTATCTACCCCTGCCCTTTCATTATTTTTTTATTGTCACCAGGGTTATCGCTGGGGCTCAGTGACTGCACTATGAAACCACCACTCCTGGCAGCCATTTTTTTCTTCCTCCTTCCCATCCTTTTTAGTTTTATTCATTAGGACAGATAGAAGTTGAAGGGGGTGTGGAGGTAGATAGCATAATGATGCAAAGAGACTCTGCTGCCTAAGGCTCCAATGTCCCAAGTTCAGTCCCCTGCACCACCATAAACCAGAGCTGAATAGTGCTGTGATAAAAAATAAAAGAAAGAAAGAAAAAGAAATTGAAAGGGGGGGGAGGTAGAGAAGCAGAGAGAAAGAGACATAGGTAGACCTGCTTTACCACTTGAGAAGCTTCCCCACTGCAGTGGGAGCAGGGGCCTGAACACAGTAATGTGTGTGCATGTGAGCGTAACTGGGTGAGTCACCTCTCTGGTCTTTTACCCCCTTTATTTCACTTGATAGAGTCAGAAAGCAATTGAGAGGAAAGGAGAAGGTAGAGAGGGAGAGAGAGAGACACCTACAGACCTGTGTCATCACTCATGACCAGGGGCTCTAACCTGGGTCCTTGCATACAGTGACGTGTGTGCCCTACTGGGTGCGCCACTGCCAGCTTAGTCCCAGTTTTCTAGGGGCATGAAGAGGGACACTGCAGAAGGCCTGCCTCAAAGGCAGCTCTGCCACTTCCTGGCTGGGAGCCTGTGGGTGTGCCCCCAGCTTCCCCAAGCCTCAGTTTCCCTCAGTGTTCTCTGCCAGGCAGGAGGGCTGAGCCCAAGGGGAGGGGGCTGAAGGCCCCTTCCAGTTGTGACTTGCTGGCTTCTATTCTTAGTGGCAGCTCTGCCTGGGGCCCTGGAGCATTCTTTCAGCCCAGAGTCACCCGGGGCACATGCCTGCCCGGCCCTGTCCTTACCGTTAGCCAGAGGCTGTTGCCACCCTGGCCGCACCCTTGGCACCTGGATCTTCCCCACCCCCACCCCACTTGCCAGGCCCACAGGTGGGTGGCTCTGATCTGGCTGGGGCTGAGGAAGAGGATAGGCGGTGGAGGGAAAAGCAGAACGGTGGGGGTGCTCTTCATTATGGACTTGAATGGCAACATTAACAATCACTCAGCTTGTTGTGAATGGGGTGCCAGGTGGTAGGTAGCACAGCTGTTAGAGGTCACAGTTATAATGGGCAAGGACCTGGGTTCAAGCCCCTCCCTGGCCCTCTTTCTGGGGGAGGAGGGGTGGGAGTGGCGGAGCAGGGCTGCAGGTGTCTCTATCTCGGTCTTCTATCTCCCCCTGCCCTCTCAATTTCTTTTTTTGTCTCTGTCCTGAACGAATACATTAATTTGAAAAAAGATTGCTGTGAAGCTTCAATGAAGAAATCGATGTCAAGTGGTCTCTGGGAAGATGTGGCAGCCCGCCCTCACCCTTCAAATGTCCCCACCGTTCTCACCGGTGTGTGTGTGTGGGGGGGGTTGCCCAGCAGCCAGGGCCCCCTTCCCCTTACTGTAGCCTGAGCCCAGAAGGCTGAGCCCCAGCCCCTCCTGCCGCTGTTCTTTCGGGCCAGCATCTTTGATTTGCAGCTTTCAGGGGGATTAGGAGCCTGAGAGCCCAGCTCTGCTCCCCGGGGTCCCCCTCCCCACTGCCCTCCCTCCAACTGACCTCTCAGTCGGAGGCCAGGCTGGCGGGGTGGGGAGGTGGGACTGGGGGCTGCCCCGCCGGTGGTCCCCGCTGGTGGTCCCCGCTGCCTCCGGGCAGGCCACCAGGATTACACGGGCAGCGGCGCAGTGGGGGTGGGGCGACTTCCAAGAGTCCCCTGCCCATGCCCCCTCCCACGTTGGACCTGAGAAGGAAGGCGGGGCAAGCAGAGATAGTTGGGGGTGGGGGGAATGAGGAGGAGGCTGTGGGGGGGTGCATCCCTCCCCCGCACTCCCTGTACCCTTTTGTAAAATAGCCAAGGACTCTGCGTGAAGTGTTTAAAAAGGAAAAACTCCCCGGAGGAGGACGTAACCTTTTCTTAACATCTGGGGCTCAATTAGCTAATGACAGCAGAGCCTGCTCGGTGTCCTGACCCCGCTCCCTCAGCCTCTATTTATACAGCTGCGGCCCGGCGCGGGGCGGGGTCTCCCCCGCTATCTCTGCTGAGGGCCCACGGGGACAGGCGAGGTTCGCTGGCCCCGCCCCGGCCGCCCGGCTCTCTACTCCCGGCCTCCCGCCTCCTTTCTCCGTTCTTTGTCTTCCTTCTCACTCAGCCAGTTCTCCCTCTCCCTCTCCCTCTCCCTCTCCCTCTCCCTCTCCCTCTCCCTCTCCCTCTCCCTCTCCCTCTCCCTCTCCCTCTCCCTCTCCCTCTCCCTCTCCCTCTCCCTCTCCCTCTCCCTCTCCCTCTCCCTCTCCCTCTCCCTCTCCCTCTCCCTCTTTCTCTCTCTCCCTCCCTCTTTCTCTCTCTCCCTCCCTCTTTCTCTCTTTAATTAATTGACTAGTCTTAATTTTTTAAAATTATTATTTATTTATCATTTTACCAGAGCACTGCTCAGTCCTGGCTTATGGCAGTATGAGGGATTGAACCTGGGACTTGAGAGCCTCAGGCATGAAAGTCTCTTTGCATAACCATTATGCTATCTACCTCCGCCCTGAAATTATTATCTTTATTTATTGGGGATAGAGACAGCAAGAAATCAAGAGAAGGCAGGAGATAGAGACGGAGAGAGAAACCTGTGGCGTTGCTTCACCACTCATGAAACTTTTCCCCTGCAGTTGGGAGCCGGGCTCAAACCCAGGTCTTTGTGCATTATAACATGTTCACTCAACTAGGTGTGCCACCACCCAGTCTCTTTGTATGTGTCTCTCTCACCACCCCTTGTTCCCTCTCCCGTCCTCCTGTTTTCCCCTCATTCTGGACCTTCTTCCTCCCATCTTAAAAAAAATGGTTTTTTCCTCAGTACTGCTCAACTCTTGCTTATGGTGGTACAGGGGAGTGAACCTGGGACTTGGGAGCCTTTGGCACAAGAGTCTCTTTGCATGACCATTATGCTGTCTCCTCCACCCTTTCCTTCCACTTTTGTTCCTCCCTCACTCCCCCTCACCCCTCAATGCCCCATTGGTCTTGGAGGTGGGTGTGCTCTGTGCCAGGGCACAGAGTTGTCTGCAGGGCAGGCCTGGAGCGGGACTCCAGTTGGGAGGGGGTTTTCCCCCAACATCCAGCCACTGGGCTTCTGGCATCTCATTTTCCACGGAGGTTCCTCCCTGCCTCCCCCCCTTACCTCCCCAAGTCCCTACCTCCCCACCCACACTCACACCTTCAGGTGGAAGGAGGAAGATACACACTTTCTTCTTTGTCTTTTTCAGCTAAAAACAGGCTAGAGGCTTACAAATCACCAGAGTTGGGGAGACGGCAGAGAGGTTATGTAGAAAGCCCTTCACACCAGAGGTACCAAAGGTTCCAATTTCAGTCCCCAGCATCACCATAAGCCAGAGCTGAGCAGTGCTCTGGTTTAAAAAAAAAAAAAAAAATCAGTTCTGGGGAAAACAGGCAGCAGGTGCAGAAGCTGTAAGTCCCACAGAGTGGCTTTGCCCAAAGCCAGGATGGTGGGAAGGGAGGGAGGTGGGGTGGGGGAATCAGAGCTCCAGAAGAGAGCAGATTGGTTAAGGGGACTGACCTGCCATTTGAGGACTCACTGGACCCTCTGTTCCCTCGCCTATGAACATGCACATAGCGGGTTTGCCAAGCAGCCATGGAGCATCGCCGCTGAAGACGGAAGCCTGTGGACCCAAATTCTTCCCTTCGTTCATTTCCTCCTCCTCCTCCTCTTCAATATATATATATATCCATATATATTTTATAGAGATAGAAAGGAATTAAGAGGGAAGGGCAGATAGAGAAGGAGAAAGGGAGACACCTGCAGCATTCTTTCACTGCTACTCCAGCACTAAATGGGCTCCCCCTCACCCTGCCTGTGGGGGTGTGTGGCAGGGGGCTGGGGATAGGGTGTACTGCAGGGTCCTGTCCACTGCCCCCAGGACCAGCTCCCTGCGCTGGGCTTGCTCCTAGCAGCAGATGAGAGCCCAGAGCATTCATTCTGTCCCGCAGCCCTGCAGAGGCTGGGCCTGGCTCCCCCACTTCAGGCCCTTCTCTGGTCCAGGCTGGGTGAGAACCCCAGACTGTAACAGAAGCGGAAGACCTCTCATGCTTGGGCTGGGGGGCTGGGGACAGCTGCCCCTTCCTCAGGCAGGTGCCCAAATTCCTGGGACCTCAGGCCCAGAGCAAGTAGTGGGCAGAAGGGGGCACGAATTAGGGAGACTTTTATGCTGACAGTACCTGCATGAGCTCTCTTAGGAGTGAGCCAGGGCCCCAGTGGAAGGACAGTGCCACTGCACACTCACCTGAGGTGTGGCCTTGGGGACATAGTTACTTGGGGGAACTTCAGGGGCCTCAGTCTGTCCACACCCCCATTCTCCTCTCTCTCATATTAATGGATCAGTCAACCTTGGAGGCTGTAAGATAGCTCAGAGCACATATTTGAGGACACGGATTTGAGTCCCTGGCCACTACTTTAGGAGCTTCACAAGTGGTGGGGCGGTGCTGTGGTGTCTCTCCTTCTCTTTTGTTTTATTTTTAATTTTTATGTTTATTTATTATTGTATAGAGACAGAAATTAAGAGGGGAAGGGGAGATAGAGAGGGACAGGGACAGAAAAACACCTGCAGCCCTGTTTCACCACTCGTGAAGCTTTCCCCTGTAGGTGGGGACTGGGAGCTTGAACCCTGTCCTTGCGCACTGCAATATGTGTGCTTAACTGTGCCACTACTTGGCCCCCTCCTTCTCTTATTCTTATCCTCTGTCTTACACTCTTTTGCTCACCTCATTTTAAACAATAGATTGAATCAAGTAAGTAATGACAGAGACAGCATAATTCTGGCATAGGTGGCTCTGAGGATCGGACCCAGGACCTCACAGTTTAGAGCCCAGTGCTTTACCTGCCATCTCTCCCCCAACTTAAAAAAAGAAATAGTCCACTGGGAGTGGTGGTATTGTGTAGGAGTGAGGCACCATCGATGATGCTGGGACAATTACAGATTTAAAAACAACAATAACAAGAGAAACAAAAGAAAATACTCCCCCCCCCCCCCACCAAGAGTCCTGCTCAGCTCTGGCTGATGGTGGTGCTGTGGATTGAACCTGGGACCTTGGAGCTTCAGGCAGAAAAGTCTTTTGCAGAATCATTATGCTGTCTCCCCAGCCCAAGAAAAGACTTTAAAACAAACATCCTCTTAACCCATTGGTGCCACTTCTAGGGTTTCATCTCTAGAGATAACGGTCTGTGAATGAAGCTTTGGCAAACAGATGTATGTTCAAACACTGCTTGTGATCATGATCCTTGGAAGACACTATAAATGCCCAGTGGCAGTGAAGTGGATTCATAAAAATTGAAGATATATATGGAGTGTTATGCTGCTATTAAAAATGAAATATATATGGAAATATTGAGAAACTTGTCATGTTGCAGAACATTTTAAAAGAGAGATAGACTCAGAAGGCTAGAAATGAACCTACCCTATGATCCTGTAGTTCCTCTCCTGGGGATATATCCTAAGGAACCCAACACATCCAAAAAGATCTGTGTACAC